>NC_059508.1:28768166-29045666 GCF_914767665.1 Harmonia axyridis | reverse complement strand
TCCACTTACACCCTAAGGGGGCGGAGGGGGGTCAACCCATATGAATATTAATGTCATATCTAAAAATCCGAACATAGAATCGATTCCAAAGTTTGGGGATATGCTTGAAACCAACAGCAGCTGAGAATGGCGTTAACCGCATCCACTTACACCCTAAGGGGGCGGAGGGGGGTCAACTCATATGAATAAAAATGTCATATCTAAAAATCTGAACATAGAATCGATTTCACATTTTGGAAATATGCTTAAACCAACAGCAGCTGAAAGTACCGTTAACCGCATCCACTTAAACCATAAGGGGGCGAAGGGGGGTCAACCCATATGAATAAAAATGTCATATCTAAAAATCCGAACATAGAATCGATTCCAAATTTTGGGGATATGCTAAAAACAAACAGCAGCTGAAAATGGCATTAACCGCAACCACTTACACCCTAAGGGGGCGGAGGGGGGTCAATCCATATAATCAAAATGTCATATCTAAAAATCTGAACATAGAATCGATTTCACATTTTGGAAATATGCTTAAAACCAATAGTAGCTGAAAGTGGCGTTAACCGCATCCACTTACACCTTAAGGGGGCGGAGGGGGGTCAACCCATATAAATCAAAATGTCATATCTAAAAATCTGAACATAGAATCGATTTCACATTTTGGAAATATGCGTAAAACCAACAGCAGCTGAAAGTGGCGTTAACTGCATCCAGTTTCACCCTGAGGGGGCGGAGGGGGGTCAACCCATATGAATAAAAATGTCATATCTGAAAATCCGAACATAGAATCGATTTCACATTTTGGAAATATGCTTGAAACCAACAGCAGCTGAAAATGGCATTAACCGCATCCACTTACACCCTAAGGGGGCGGAGAGGGGTCAACCAATATAAATCAAAATGTCATATCTAAAAATTTTGGGGATATGCTAACCAATAGCAGCTGAAAGTGGCGTTAACCGCATCCACTTTTACCCTAAGGGGGCGGAGGGGGGGTCAACCCATTTGAATCAAAATGTCATATCTAAAAATCTGAACATAGGATCGATTTCACATTTTGGGGATATGCTAACAACCAATAGCAGCTGAAGGTGGCGTTAACCGCATCCACTTACACCCTAAGGGGCGGTGGGGGGTCAACCATATGAATATAAATGTCATATCTAAATATCCGAACATAGAATCGATTCCAAATTTTGGGGATATGCTTAAAACCAACAGCAGCTGAAAATGGCGTTAACCGCATCCACTTACACCCTAAGTTGGCGGAGGGGGGTCAACCCCTATAAATCAAAATGTCATATCTAAAAATCTGAACATAGAATCGATTTCACATTTTGGGGATATTCTAACAACCAATAGCAGCTGAAAGTGGCGTTAACCGCATCCACTTACACCCTAAGGGGGCGGAGGGGGGTCAACCCATATAAATCAAAATGTCATATCTGAAAATCTGAACATAGGATCGATTTCACATTTTGGGGATATGCTAACAACCAATAGCAGCTGAAAATGGCGTTAACCGCATCCACTTACACCCTAAGGGGGCGGAGGGGGGTCTACCCATATGAATTAAAATGTCATATTTGAAAATCTGAACATAGGATCGATTTCACATTTTGGGGATATGCTAACAACCAATAGCAGCTGAAGGTGGCGTTAACCGCATCCACTTACACCCTAAGGGGGCGGAGGGGGGTCAACCCATATAAATCAAAATGTCATATCTGAAAATCTGAACATAGGATCGAATTCAGATTTTGGGGATATGCTTAAAACCAATAGCAGCTGAAAATGGCGTTAACCGCATCCACTTACACCCTAAGGGGGCGGAGGGGGGTCAACCCATATGAATTAAAATGTCATATTTAAAAATCTGAACATAGGATCGATTTCACATTTTGGGGATATGCTAACAACCAATAGCAGCTGAAGGTGGCGTTAACCGCATCCACTTACACCCTAAGGGGCGGTGGGGGGTCAACCATATGAATATAAATGTCATATCTAAATATCCGAACATAGAATCGATTCCAAATTTTGGGGATATGCTAACAACCAATAGCAGCTGAAAGTGGCGTTAACCGCATCCACTTACACCCTAAGGGGGCGGAGGAGGGTCAACCCATATAAATCAAAATGTCATATCTAAAAATCTGAACATAGAATCGATTTCACATTTTGGGGATATGCTAACAACCAATAGCAGCTGAAAGTGGCGTTAACCGCATCCACTTACACCCTAAGGGGTCGGAGGGGGGTCAACCCATATAAATCAAAATGTCATATCTGAAAATCTGAACATAGGATCGAATTCAGACTTTGGGGATATGCTTAAAACCAATAGCAGCTGAAAATAGCATTAACCGCATCCACTTACACCCTAAGGGGGCGGAGGGGGGTCAACCCATATAAATCAAAATGTCATATCTAAAAATCTGAACATAGAATCGATTTCACATTGTGGAAATATGCTTAAAACCAACAGTAGCTGAAAGTGGCATCAACCGCATCCACTTTCACCCTAAGGGGGCGGAGGGGGGTCAACCCATATAAATCAAAATGTCATATCTAGAAATCTGAACATAGAATCGATTCCACATTTTGGAAATATGCTTAAAACCAACAGCAGCTTAAAGTGGCGTTAACCGCATCCACTTACACCCTAAGGGGGCGGAGGGGGGTCAACCCATATGAATATTAATGTCATATCTAAAAATCCGAACATAGAATCGATTCCAAAGTTTGGGGATATGCTTAAAACCAACAGCAGCTGAGAATGGCGTTAACCGCATCCACTTACACCCTAAGGGGTCGGAGGGGGGTCAACCCATATGAATAAAAATGTCATATCTAAAAATCTGAACATAGAATCGATTTCACATTTTGGAAATATGCTTAAACCAACAGCAGCTGAAAGTACCGTTAACCGCATCCACTTAAACCATAAGGTGGCGGAGGGGGGTCAACCCATATGAATAAAAATGTCATATCTAAAAATCCGAACATAGAATCGATTTCAAATTTTGGGGATATGCTAAAAACAAACAGCAGCTGAAAATGGCATTAACCGCAACCATTAACACCCTAAGGGGGTGGAGGGGGGTCAATCCATATAAATCAAAATGTCATATCTAAAAATCTGAACATAGAATCGATTTCACATTTTGGAAATATGCTTAAAACCAACAGTAGCTGAAAGTGGCGCTAACCGCATCCACTTACACCCTAAGGGGGCGGAGGGGGGTCAACCCATATAAATCAAAATGTCATATCTAAAAATCTGAACATAGAATCGATTTCACATTTTGGAAATATGCGTAAAACCAACAGCAGCTGAAAGTGGCGTTAACTGCATCCACTTTCACCCTGAGGGGGCGGAGGGGGGTCAACCCATATGAATAAAAATGTCATATCTGAAAATCCGAACATAGAATCGATTTCACATTTTGGAAATATGCTTGAAACCAACAGCAGCTGAAAATGGCATTAACCGCATCCACTTACACCCTAAGGGGGCGGAGGGGGGTCAACCAATATAAATCAAAATGTCATATCTAAAAATTTTGGGGATATGCTAACCAATAGCAGCTGAAAGTGGCGTTAACCGCATCCACTTTTACCCTAAGGGGGCGGAGGGGGGGTCAACCCATTTGAATCAAAATGTCATATCTAAAAATCTGAACATAGGATCGATTTCACATTTTGGGGATATGCTAACAACCAATAGCAGCTGAAGGTGGCGTTAACCGCATCCACTTACACCCTAAGGGGCGGTGGGGGGTCAACCATATGAATATAAATGTCATATCTAAATATCCGAACATAGAATCGATTCCAAATTTTGGGGATATGCTTAAAACCAACAGCAGCTGAAAATGGCGTTAACCGCATCCACTTACACCCTAAGTTGGCGGAGGGGGGTCAACCCCTATAAATCAAAATGTCATATCTAAAAATCTGAACATAGAATCGATTTCACATTTTGGGGATATTCTAACAACCAATAGCAGCTGAAAGTGGCGTTAACCGCATCCACTTACACCCTAAGGGGGCGGAGGGGGGTCAACCCATATAAATCAAAATGTCATATCTGAAAATCTGAACATAGGATCGATTTCACATTTTGGGGATATGCTAACAACCAATAGCAGCTGAAAATGGCGTTAACCGCATCCACTTACACCCTAAGGGGGCGGAGGGGGGTCTACCCATATGAATTAAAATTTCATATTTAAAAATCTGAACATAGGATCGATTTCACATTTTGGGGATATGCTAACAACCAATAGCAGCTGAAGGTGGCGTTAACCGCATCCACTTACACCCTAAGGGGGCGGAGGGGGGTCAACCCATATAAATCAAAATGTCATATCTGAAAATCTGAACATAGGATCGAATTCAGATTTTGGGGATATGCTTAAAACCAATAGCAGCTGAAAATGGCGTTAACCGCATCCACTTACACCCTAAGGGGGCGGAGGGGGGTCAACCCATATGAATTAAAATGTCATATTTAAAAATCTGAACATAGGATCGATTTCACATTTTGGGGATATGCTAACAACCAATAGCAGCTGAAGGTGGCGTTAACCGCATCCACTTACACCCTAAGGGGCGGTGGGGGGTCAACCATATGAATATAAATGTCATATCTAAATATCCGAACATAGAATCGATTCCAAATTTTGGGGATATGCTAACAACCAATAGCAGCTGAAAGTGGCGTTAACCGCATCCACTTACACCCTAAGGGGGCGGAGGGGGTCAACCCATATGAATAAAAATGTCATATCTAAAAATCCGAACATAGAATCGATTTCAAATTTTGGGGATATGCTTAAAACCAACAGCAGCTGAAAATGGCATTAACCGCATCCACTTACACCCTGAGGGGGCGGAGGGGGGTCAACCCGTATAATTCAAAATGTCATATCTGAAAATCTGAACATAGAATCGATTTCACATTTTGGAAATAAGCTTAAAACCAACAGTAGCTGAAAGTGGCGTTAACCGCATCCACTTTCACCCTAAGGGGGCGGAGGGGGGTCAACCCATATAAATCAAAATGTCATATCTAAAAATCTGAACATAGAATCGATTTCACATTTTGGAAATATGCTTAAAACCATCAGCAGCTTAAAGTGGCGTTAACCGCATCCACTTACACCCTAAGGGGGCGGAGGGGGGTCAACCCATATGAATCAAAATGTCATATCTAAAAATCCGAACATAGAATCGATTTCACATTTTGGAAATATGCTTAAAACCAACAGCAGCTGAAAATGGCATTAACCGCATCCACTTACACCCTAAGGGGGCGGAGGGGGGTCGACCCATATAAATCAAAATGTCATATCTAAAAATCCGAACATAGAATCGATTTCACATTTTGGAAATATGCTTAAAACCAACAGCAGCTGAAAATGGCATTAACCGCATCCACTTACACCCTAAGGGGGCGGAGGGGGGTCAACCAATATAAATCAAAATGTCATATCTAAAAATCTGAACATAGAATCGATTTCACATTTTGAGGATATGCTTACCAATAGCCGCTGAAAGTGGCGTTCACCGCATCCACTTACACCCTAAGGGGGCGGAGGGGGGGTCAACCCATTTGAATCAAAATGTCATATCTAAAAATCTGAACATAGGATCGATTTCACATTTTGGGGATATGCTAACAACCAATAGCAGCTGAAAGTGGCGTTAACCGCATCCACTTACACCCTAAGGGGTCGGAGGGGGGTCAACCCATATAGATCAAAATGTCATATCTGAAAATCTGAACATAGGATCGAATTCAGACTTTGGGGATATGCTTAAAACCAATAGCAGCTGAAAATAGCATTAACCGCATCCACTTACACCCTAAGGGGGCGGAGGGGGGTCAACCCATATAAATCAAAATGTCATATCTAAAAATCTGAACATAGAATCGATTTCACATTGTGGAAATATGCTTAAAACCAACAGTAGCTGAAAGTGGCATCAACCGCATCCACTTTCACCCTAAGGGGGCGGAGGGGGGTCAACCCATATAAATCAAAATGTCATATCTAGAAATCTGAACATAGAATCGATTTCACATTTTGGAAATATGCTTAAAACCAACAGCAGCTTAAAGTGGCGTTAACCGCATCCACTTACACCCTAAGGGGGCGGAGGGGGGTCAACCCATATGAATATTAATGTCATATCTAAAAATCCGAACATAGAATCGATTCCAAAGTTTGGGGATATGCTTAAAACCAACAGCAGCTGAGAATGGCGTTAACCGCATCCACTTACACCCTAAGGGGGCGGAGGTGGGTCAACCCATATGAATAAAAATGTCATATCTAAAAATCTGAACATAGAATCGATTTCACATTTTGGAAATATGCTTAAACCAACAGCAGCTGAAAGTACCGTTAACCGCATCCACTTAAACCATAAGGGGGCGAAGGGGGGTCAACCCATATGAATAAAAATGTCATATCTAAAAATCCGAACATAGAATCGATTCCAAATTTTGGGGATATGCTAAAAACAAACAGCAGCTGAAAATGGCATTAACCGCAACCACTTACACCCTAAGGGGGCGGAGGGGGGTCAATCCATATAATCAAAATGTCATATCTAAAAATCTGAACATAGAATCGATTTCACATTTTGGAAATATGCTTAAAACCAATAGAAGCTGAAAGTGGTGTTAACCGCATCCACTTACACCTTAAGGGGGCGGAGGGGGGTCAACTCATATAAATCAAAATGTCATATCTAAAAATCTGAACATAGAATCGATTTCACATTTTGGAAATATGCGTAAAACCAACAGCAGCTGAAAGTGGCGTTAACTGCATCCAGTTTCACCCTGAGGGGGCGGAGGGGGGTCAACCCATATGAATAAAAATGTCATATCTGAAAATCCGAACATAGAATCGATTTCACATTTTGGAAATATGCTTGAAACCAACAGCAGCTGAAAATGGCATTAACCGCATCCACTTACACCCTAAGGGGGCGGAGAGGGGTCAACCAATATAAATCAAAATGTCATATCTAAAAATTTTGGGGATATGCTAACCAATAGCAGCTGAAAGTGGCGTTAACCGCATCCACTTTTACCCTAAGGGGGCGGAGGGGGGGTCAACCCATTTGAATCAAAATGTCATATCTAAAAATCTGAACATAGGATCGATTTCACATTTTGGGGATATGCTAACAACCAATAGCAGCTGAAGGTGGCGTTAACCGCATCCACTTACACCCTAAGGGGCGGTGGGGGGTCAACCATATGAATATAAATGTCATATCTAAATATCCGAACATAGAATCGATTCCAAATTTTGGGGATATGCTTAAAACCAACAGCAGCTGAAAATGGCGTTAACCGCATCCACTTACACCCTAAGTTGGCGGAGGGGGGTCAACCCCTATAAATCAAAATGTCATATCTAAAAATCTGAACATAGAATCGATTTCACATTTTGGGGATATGCTTAAAACCAACAGCAGCTGAAAATGGCATTAACCGCATCCACTTACACCCTGAGGGGGCGGAGGGGGGTCAACCCGTATAATTCAAAATGTCATATCTGAAAATCTGAACATAGAATCGATTTCACATTTTGGAAATAAGCTTAAAACCAACAGTAGCTGAAAGTGGCGTTAACCGCATCCACTTTCACCCTAAGGGGGCGGAGGGGGGTCAACCCATATAAATCAAAATGTCATATCTAAAAATCTGAACATAGAATCGATTTCACATTTTGGAAATATGCTTAAAACCATCAGCAGCTTAAAGTGGCGTTAACCGCATCCACTTACACCCTAAGGGGGCGGAGGGGGGTCAACCCATATGAATAAAAATGTCATATCTGAAAATCCGAACATAGAATCGATTTCACATTTTAGAAATATGCTTAAAACCAACAGCAGCTGAAAATGGCATTAACCGCATCCACTTACACCCTAAGGGGGCGGAGGGGGGTCGACCCATATAAATCAAAATGTCATATCTAAAAATCCGAACATAGAATCGATTTCACATTTTGGAAATATGCTTAAAACCAACAGCAGCTGAAAATGGCATTAACCGCATCCACTTACACCCTAAGGGGGCGGAGGGGGGTCAACCAATATAAATCAAAATGTCATATCTAAAAATCTGAACATAGAATCGATTTCACATTTTGGAAATATGCTTAAAACCATCAGCAGCTTAAAGTGGCGTTAACCGCATCCACTTACACCCTAAGGGGGCGGAGGGGGGTCAACCCATTTGAATCAAAATGTCATATCTAAAAATCTGAACATAGGATCGATTTCACATTTTGGGGATATGCTAACAACCAATAGCAGCTGAAGGTGGCGTTAACCGCATCCACTTACACCCTAAGGGGCGGTGGGGGGGTCAACCCATTTGAATCAAAATGTCATATCTAAAAATCTGAACATAGGATCGATTTCACATTTTGGGGATATGCTAACAACCAATAGCAGCTGAAAGTGGCGTTAACCGCATCCACTTACACCCTAAGGGGTCGGAGGGGGGTCAACCCATATAAATCAAAATGTCATATCTGAAAATCTGAACATAGGATCGAATTCAGACTTTGGGGATATGCTTAAAACCAATAGCAGCTGAAAATAGCATTAACCGCATCCACTTACACCCTAAGGGGCGGTGGGGGGTCAACCCATATAAATCAAAATGTCATATCTAAAAATCCGAACATAGAATCGATTTCACATTTTGGAAATATGCTTGAAACCAACAGCAGCTGAAAATGGCATTAACCGCATCCATTTACACCCTAAGGGGGCGGAGAGGGGTCAACCAATATAAATCAAAATGTCATATCTAAAAATTTTGGGGATATGCTAACCAATAGCAGCTGAAAGTGGCGTTAACCGCATCCACTTTTACCCTAAGGGGGCGGAGGGGGGGTCAACCCATTTGAATCAAAATGTCATATCTAAAAATCTGAACATAGGATCGATTTCACATTTTGGGGATATGCTAACAACCAATAGCAGCTGAAGGTGGCGTTAACCGCATCCACTTACACCCTAAGGGGCGGTGGGGGGTCAACCATATGAATATAAATGTCATATCTAAATATCCGAACATAGAATCGATTCCAAATTTTGGGGATATGCTAACAACCAATAGCAGCTGAAAGTGGCGTTAACCGCATCCACTTACACCCTAAGGGGGCGGAGGGGGTCAACCCATATGAATAAAAATGTCATATCTAAAAATCCGAACATAGAATCGATTTCAAATTTTGGGGATATGCTTAAAACCAACAGCAGCTGAAAATGGCATTAACCGCATCCACTTACACCCTGAGGGGGCGGAGGGGGGTCAACCCGTATAATTCAAAATGTCATATCTGAAAATCTGAACATAGAATCGATTTCACATTTTGGAAATAAGCTTAAAACCAACAGCAGCTGAAAGTGGCGTTAACCGCATCCACTTTCACCCTAAGGGGGCGGAGGGGGGTCAACCCATATAAATCAAAATGTCATATCTAAAAATCTGAACATAGAATCGATTTCACATTTTGGAAATATGCTTAAAACCATCAGCAGCTTAAAGTGGCGTTAACCGCATCCACTTACACCCTAAGGGGGCGGAGGGGGGTCAACCCATATGAATAAAAATGTCATATCTGAAAATCCGAACATAGAATCGATTTCACATTTTGGAAATATGCTTAAAACCAACAGCAGCTGAAAATGGCATTAACCGCATCCACTTACACCCTAAGGGGGCGGAGGGGGGTCGACCCATATAAATCAAAATGTCATATCTAAAAATCCGAACATAGAATCGATTTCACATTTTGGAAATATGCTTAAAACCAACAGCAGCTGAAAATGGCATTAACCGCATCCACTTACACCCTAAGGGGGCGGAGGGGGGTCAACCAATATAAATCAAAATGTCATATCTAAAAATCTGAACATAGAATCGATTTCACATTTTGAGGATATGCTTACCAATAGCCGCTGAAAGTGGCGTTCACCGCATCCACTTACACCCTAAGGGGGCGGAGGGGGGGTCAACCCATTTGAATCAAAATGTCATATCTAAAAATCTGAACATAGGATCGATTTCACATTTTGGGGATATGCTAACAACCAATAGCAGCTGAAAGTGGCGTTAACCGCATCCACTTACACCCTAAGGGGTCGGAGGGGGGTCAACCCATATAAATCAAAATGTCATATCTGAAAATCTGAACATAGGATCGAATTCAGACTTTGGGGATATGCTTAAAACCAATAGCAGCTGAAAATAGCATTAACCGCATCCACTTACACCCTAAGGGGGCGGAGGGGGGTCAACCCATATAAATCAAAATGTCATATCTAAAAATCTGAACATAGAATCGATTTCACATTGTGGAAATATGCTTAAAACCAACAGTAGCTGAAAGTGGCATCAACCGCATCCACTTTCACCCTAAGGGGGCGGAGGGGGGTCAACCCATATAAATCAAAATGTCATATCTAGAAATCTGAACATAGAATCGATTTCACATTTTGGAAATATGCTTAAAACCAACAGCAGCTTAAAGTGGCGTTAACCGCATCCACTTACACCCTAAGGGGGCGGAGGGGGGTCAACCCATATGAATATTAATGTCATATCTAAAAATCCGAACATAGAATCGATTCCAAAGTTTGGGGATATGCTTAAAACCAACAGCAGCTGAGAATGGCGTTAACCGCATCCACTTACACCCTAAGGGGGCGGAGGGGGGTCAACCCATATGAATAAAAATGTCATATCTAAAAATCTGAACATAGAATCGATTTCACATTTTGGAAATATGCTTAAACCAACAGCAGCTGAAAGTACCGTTAACCGCATCCACTTAAACCATAAGGGGGCGAAGGGGGGTCAACCCATATGAATAAAAATGTCATATCTAAAAATCCGAACATAGAATCGATTCCAAATTTTGGGGATATGCTAAAAACAAACAGCAGCTGAAAATGGCATTAACCGCAACCACTTACACCCTAAGGGGGCGGAGGGGGGTCAATCCATATAATCAAAATGTCATATCTAAAAATCTGAACATAGAATCGATTTCACATTTTGGAAATATGCTTAAAACCAATAGAAGCTGAAAGTGGTGTTAACCGCATCCACTTACACCTTAAGGGGGCGGAGGGGGGTCAACTCATATAAATCAAAATGTCATATCTAAAAATCTGAACATAGAATCGATTTCACATTCTGGAAATATGCGTAAAACCAACAGCAGCTGAAAGTGGCGTTAACTGCATCCAGTTTCACCCTGAGGGGGCGGAGGGGGGTCAACCCATATGAATAAAAATGTCATATCTGAAAATCCGAACATAGAATCGATTTCACATTTTGGAAATATGCTTGAAACCAACAGCAGCTGAAAATGGCATTAACCGCATCCACTTACACCCTAAGGGGGCGGAGAGGGGTCAACCAATATAAATCAAAATGTCATATCTAAAAATTTTGGGGATATGCTAACCAATAGCAGCTGAAAGTGGCGTTAACCGCATCCACTTTTACCCTAAGGGGGCGGAGGGGGGGTCAACCCATTTGAATCAAAATGTCATATCTAAAAATCTGAACATAGGATCGATTTCACATTTTGGGGATATGCTAACAACCAATAGCAGCTGAAGGTGGCGTTAACCGCATCCACTTACACCCTAAGGGGCGGTGGGGGGTCAACCATATGAATATAAATGTCATATCTAAATATCCGAACATAGAATCGATTCCAAATTTTGGGGATATGCTTAAAACCAACAGCAGCTGAAAATGGCGTTAACCGCATCCACTTACACCCTAAGTTGGCGGAGGGGGGTCAACCCCTATAAATCAAAATGTCATATCTAAAAATCTGAACATAGAATCGATTTCACATTTTGGGGATATTCTAACAACCAATAGCAGCTGAAAGTGGCGTTAACCGCATCCACTTACACCCTAAGGGGGCGGAGGGGGGTCAACCCATATAAATCAAAATGTCATATCTGAAAATCTGAACATAGGATCGATTTCACATTTTGGGGATATGCTAACAACCAATAGCAGCTGAAAATGGCGTTAACCGCATCCACTTACACCCTAAGGGGGCGGAGGGGGGTCTACCCATATGAATTAAAATGTCATATTTAAAAATCTGAACATAGGATCGATTTCACATTTTGGGGATATGCTAACAACCAATAGCAGCTGAAGGTGGCGTTAACCGCATCCACTTACACCCTAAGGGGGCGGAGGGGGGTTAACCCATATAAATCAAAATGTCATATCTGAAAATCTGAACATAGGATCGAATTCAGATTTTGGGGATATGCTTAAAACCAATAGCAGCTGAAAATGGCGTTAACCGCATCCACATACACCCTAAGGGGGCGGAGGGGGGTCAACCCATATGAATTAAAATGTCATATCTAAAAATCTGAACATAGAATCGATTTCACATTGTGGAAATATGCTTAAAACCAACAGTAGCTGAAAGTGGCATCAACCGCATCCACTTTCACCCTAAGGGGGCGGAGGGGGGTCAACCCATATAAATCAAAATGTCATATCTAGAAATCTGAACATAGAATCGATTTCACATTTTGGAAATATGCTTAAAACCAACAGCAGCTTAAAGTGGCGTTAACCGCATCCACTTACACCCTAAGGGGGCGGAGGGGGGTCAACCCATATGAATATTAATGTCATATCTAAAAATCCGAACATAGAATCGATTCCAAAGTTTGGGGATATGCTTAAAACCAACAGCAGCTGAGAATGGCGTTAACCGCATCCACTTACACCCTAAGGGGGCGGAGGGGGGTCAACCCATATGAATAAAAATGTCATATCTAAAAATCTGAACATAGAATCGATTTCACATTTTGGAAATATGCTTAAACCAACAGCAGCTGAAAGTACCGTTAACCGCATCCACTTAAACCATAAGGGGGCGAAGGGGGGTCAACCCATATGAATAAAAATGTCATATCTAAAAATCCGAACATAGAATCGATTCCAAATTTTGGGGATATGCTAAAAACAAACAGCAGCTGAAAATGGCATTAACCGCAACCACTTACACCCTAAGGGGGCGGAGGGGGGTCAATCCATATAATCAAAATGTCATATCTAAAAATCTGAACATAGAATCGATTTCACATTTTGGAAATATGCTTAAAACCAATAGAAGCTGAAAGTGGTAATAACCGCATCCACTTACACCTTAAGGGGGCGGAGGGGGGTCAACCCATATAAATCAAAATGTCATATCTAAAAATCTGAACATAGAATCGATTTCACATTTTGGAAATATGCGTAAAACCAACAGCAGCTGAAAGTGGCGTTAACTGCATCCAGTTTCACCCTGAGGGGGCGGAGGGGGGTCAACCCATATGAATAAAAATGTCATATCTGAAAATCCGAACATAGAATCGATTTCACATTTTGGAAATATGCTTGAAACCAACAGCAGCTGAAAATGGCATTAACCGCATCCACTTACACCCTAAGGGGGCGGAGAGGGGTCAACCAATATAAATCAAAATGTCATATCTAAAAATTTTGGGGATATGCTAACCAATAGCAGCTGAAAGTGGCGTTAACCGCATCCACTTTTACCCTAAGGGGGCGGAGGGGGGGTCAACCCATTTGAATCAAAATGTCATATCTAAAAATCTGAACATAGGATCGATTTCACATTTTGGGGATATGCTAACAACCAATAGCAGCTGAAGGTGGCGTTAACCGCATCCACTTACACCCTAAGGGGCGGTGGGGGGTCAACCATATGAATATAAATGTCATATCTAAATATCCGAACATAGAATCGATTCCAAATTTTGGGGATATGCTTAAAACCAACAGCAGCTGAAAATGGCGTTAACCGCATCCACTTACACCCTAAGTTGGCGGAGGGGGGTCAACCCCTATAAATCAAAATGTCATATCTAAAAATCTGAACATAGAATCGATTTCACATTTTGGGGATATTCTAACAACCAATAGCAGCTGAAAGTGGCGTTAACCGCATCCACTTACACCCTAAGGGGGCGGAGGGGGGTCAACCCATATAAATCAAAATGTCATATCTGAAAATCTGAACATAGGATCGATTTCACATTTTGGGGATATGCTAACAACCAATAGCAGCTGAAAGTGGCGTTAACCGCATCCACTTACACCCTAAGGGGGCGGAGGGGGGTCTACCCATATGAATTAAAATGTCATATTTAAAAATCTGAACATAGGATCGATTTCACATTTTGGGGATATGCTAACAACCAATAGCAGCTGAAGGTGGCGTTAACCGCATCCACTTACACCCTAAGGGGGCGGAGGGGGGTCAACCCATATAAATCAAAATGTCATATCTGAAAATCTGAACATAGGATCGAATTCAGATTTTGGGGATATGCTTAAAACCAATAGCAGCTGAAAATGGCGTTAACCGCATCCACTTACACCCTAAGGGGGCGGAGGGGGGTCAACCCATATGAATTAAAATGTCAT
Organism: Harmonia axyridis; assembly: GCF_914767665.1. Lineage (NCBI taxonomy): Eukaryota > Metazoa > Arthropoda > Insecta > Coleoptera > Coccinellidae > Harmonia > Harmonia axyridis. The sequence goes on along the minus strand of NC_059508.1, from coordinate 29,031,133 downwards.
ATTTAAAAATCTGAACATAGGATCGATTTCACATTTTGGGGATATGCTAACAACCAATAGCAGCTGAGGGTGGCGTTAACCGCATCCACTTACACCCTAAGGGGCGGTGGGGGGTCAACCATATGAATATAAATGTCATATCTAAATATCCGAACATAGAATCGATTCCAAATTTTGGGGATATGCTAACAACCAATAGCAGCTGAAAGTGGCGTTAACCGCATCCACTTACACCCTAAGGGGGCGGAGGAGGGTCAACCCATATAAATCAAAATGTCATATCTAAAAATCTGAACATAGAATCGATTTCACATTTTGGGGATATGCTAACAACCAATAGCAGCTGAAAGTGGCGTTAACCGCATCCACTTACACCCTAAGGGGGCGGAGGGGGGTCAACCCATATAAATCAAAATGTCATATCTGAAAATCTGAACATAGAATCGATATCACATTTTGGAAATATGCTTAAAACCAACAGCAGCTGAAAGTGGCGTTAACCGCATCCTTTTACGCCCTAAGGGGGCGGAGGGGGGTCAACCCATATGAATATAAATGTCATATCTAAAAATCCGAACATAGAATCGATTCCAAATTTTGGGGATATGCTTAAAACCAATAGCAGCTGAAAATAGCATTAACCGCATCCACTTACACCCTAAGGGGGCGGAGGGGGGTCAACCTATATAAATCGAAATGTCATATCTGAAAATCTGAACATAGGATCGAATTCAGATTTTGGGGATATGCTTAAAACCAATAGCATCTGAAAATAGCATTTACCGCATCCACTCACACCCTAAGGGGGCGGAGGAGGGGTCAACCCATATGAATATAAATGTCATATCTAAAAATCCGAACATAGTATCGATTCCAAATTTTGGGGATATGCTTAAAACCAACAGCAGCTGAAAATGGCATTAACCGCATCCACTTACACCCTAAGGGGGCGGAGGGGGGTCGACCCATATAAATCAAAATGTCATATTTAAAAATCTGAACATAGGATCGATTTCACATTTTGGGGATATGCTAACAACCAATAGCAGCTGAAGGTGGCGTTAACCGCATCCACTTACACCCTAAGGGGGCGGAGGGGGGTCAACCCATATAAATCAAAATGTCATATCTGAAAATCTGAACATAGGATCGAATTCAGATTTTGGGGATATGCTTAAAACCAATAGCAGCTGAAAATGGCGTTAACCGCATCCACTTACACCCTAAGGGGGCGGAGGGGGGTCAACCCATATGAATTAAAATGTCATATTTAAAAATCTGAACATAGGATCGATTTCACATTTTGGGGATATGCTAACAACCAATAGCAGCTGAAGGTGGCGTTAACCGCATCCACTTACACCCTAAGGGGCGGTGGGGGGTCAACCATATGAATATAAATGTCATATCTAAATATCCGAACATAGAATCGATTCCAAATTTTGGGGATATGCTAACAACCAATAGCAGCTGAAAGTGGCGTTAACCGCATCCACTTACACCCTAAGGGGGCGGAGGAGGGTCAACCCATATAAATCAAAATGTCATATCTAAAAATCTGAACATAGAATCGATTTCACATTTTGGGGATATGCTAACAACCAATAGCAGCTGAAAGTGGCGTTAACCGCATCCACTTACACCCTAAGGGGTCGGAGGGGGGTCAACCCATATAAATCAAAATGTCATATCTAAAAATCTGAACATAGAATCGATTTCACATTTTGGAAATATGCTTAAAACCAACAGCAGCTGAAAGTGGCGTTAACCGCATCCTTTTACGCCCTAAGAGGGCGGAGGGGGGTCAACCCATATGAATATAAATGTCATATCTAAAAATCCGAACATAGAATCGATTCCAAATTTTGGGGATATGCTTAAAACCAATAGCAGCTGAAAATAGCATTAACCGCATCCACTTACACCCTAAGGGGGCGGAGGAGGGTCAACCTATATAAATCGAAATGTCATATCTGAAAATCTGAACAAAGGATCGAATTCAGATTTTGGGGATATGCTTAAAACCAATAGCATCTGAAAATAGCATTTACCGCATCCACTTACACCCTAAGGGGGCGAAGGAGGGGTCAACCCATATGAATATAAATGTCATATCTAAAAATCCGAACATAGTATCGATTCCAAATTTTGGGGATATGCTTAAAACCAACAGCAGCTGAAAATGTCGTTAACCGCATCCACTTACACCCTAAGGGGGCGGAGGGGGGTCAACCCATATGAATATAAATGTCATATCTAAAAATCCGAACATAGAATCGATTCCAAAGTTTGGGGATATGCTTAAAACCAACAGCAGCTGAAAATGGCGTTAACCGCATCCACTGGAGGGGGGTCAACCCATATGAATAAAAATGTCATATCTAAAAATCTGAACATAAAATCGATTTCACATTTTGGAAATATGCTTAAAACCAACAGCAGCTGAAAGTACTGTTAACCGCATCCACTTAAACCATAAGGGAGCGGAGGGGGGTCAACCCATATGAATAAAAATGTCATATCTAAAAATCCGAACATAGAATCGATTTCAAATTTTGGGGATATGCTTAAAACAAACAGCAGCTGAAAATGGCATTAACCGCAACCACTTACACCCTAAGGGGGCGGAGGGGGGTCAACCCATATGAATATAAATGTCATATCTAAAAATCCGAACATAGAATCGATTCCAAAGTTTGGGGATATGCTTAAAACCAACAGCAGCTGAAAATGGCGTTAACCACATCCACTGGAGGGGGGTCAACCCATATGAATAAAAATGTCATATCTAAAAATCTGAACATAAAATCGATTTCACATTTTGGAAATATGCTTAAAACCAACAGTAGCTGAAAGTGGCGTTAACCGCATCTACTTACACCCTAAGGGGTCGGAGGGGGGTCAACCCATATAAATTAAAATGTCATATCAAAAAATCTGAATATAGAATCGATTTCACATTTTGGAAATATGCGTAAAACCAACTGCAGCTGAAAGTGGCGTTAACCGCATCCACTTAAACCATAAGGGAGCGGAGGGGGGTCAACCCATATGAATAAAAATGTCATATCTAAAAATCCGAACATAGAATCGATTTCAAATTTTGGGGATATGCTTAAAACAAACAGCAGCTGAAAATGGCATTAACCGCAACCACTTACACCCTAAGGGGGCGGAGGGGGGTCAACCCATATGAATATAAATGTCATATCTAAAAATCCGAACATAGAATCGATTCCAAAGTTTGGGGATATGCTTAAAACCAACAGCAGCTGAAAATGGCGTTAACCACATCCACTGGAGGGGGGTCAACCCATATGAATAAAAATGTCATATCTAAAAATCTGAACATAAAATCGATTTCACATTTTGGAAATATGCTTAAAACCAACAGTAGCTGAAAGTGGCGTTAACCGCATCTACTTACACCCTAAGGGGTCGGAGGGGGGTCAACCAATATAAATCAAAATGTCATATCTAAAAATCTGAACATAGAATCGATTTCACATTTTGAGGATATGCTAACAACCAATAGCAGCAGAAAGTGGCGTTAACCGCATCCACTTACACCCTAAGGGGGCGGAGGGGGGTCAACCCATATGAATATAAATGTCATATTTAAAAATCTGAACATAGGATCGATTTCACATTTTGGGGATATGCTAACAACCAATAGCAGCTGAAAGTGGCGTTAACCGCATCCACTTACACCCTAAGGGGGCGGAGGGGGGTCAACCCATATGAATAAAAATGTCATATCTAAAAATCTGAACATAGAATCGATTTCACATTTTGGAAATATGCTTAAAACCAACAGCAGCTGAAAGTACCGTTAACCGCATCCACTTACACCCAAAGGGGGCGGAGGGGGGTCAACCCATATGAATAAAAATGTCATATCTAAAAATCCGAACATAGAATCGATTTCAAATTTTGGGGATATGCTTAAAACCAACAGCAGCTGAAAATGGCATTAACCGCATCCACTTACACCCTAAGGGGGCGGAGGGGGGTCAACCCATATAAATCAAAATGTCATATCTGAACATAGAATCGATTTCACATTTTGGAAATATGCTTAAAACCAACAGTAGCTGAAAGTGGCGTTAACCGCATCCACTTTCACCCTAAGGGGTCGGAGGGGGGTCAACCCATATAAATCAAAATGTCATATCTAAAAATCTGAACATAGAATCGATTTCACATTTTGGAAATATGCTTCAAACCAACAGCAGCTTAAGGTGGCGTTAACCGCATCCACTTACACCCTAAGGGGGCGGAGGGGGGTCAACCCATATGAATAAAAATGTCATATCTGAAAATCCGAACATAGAATCGATTTCACATTTTGGAAATATGCTTAAAACCAACAGCAGCTGAAAATGGCATAAACCGCATCCACTTACACCCTAAGGGGGCGGAGGGGGGTCAACCCATATAAATCAAAATGTCATATCTGAAAATCCGAACATAGAATCGATTTCACATTTTGGAAATATGCTTAAAACCAACAGCAGCTGAAAATGGCATTAACCGCATCCACTTACACCCTAAGGGGGCGGAGGGGGGTCAACCAATATAAATCAAAATGTCATATCTAAAAATCTGAACATAGAATCGATTTCACATTTTGAGGATATGCTTACCAATAGCCGCTGAAAGTGGCGTTCACCGCATCCACTTACACCCTAAGGGGGCGGAGGGGGGGTCAACCCATTTGAATCAAAATGTCATATCTAAAAATCTGAACATAGGATCGATTTCACATTTTGGGGATATGCTAACAACCAATAGCAGCTGAAAGTGGCGTTAACCGCATCCACTTACACACTAAGGGGCGGAGGGGGGCAACCATATGAATATAAATGTCATATCTAAAAATCCGAACATAGAATCGATTCCAAATTTTGGGGATATGCTTAAAACCAACAGCAGCTGAAAATGGCGTTAACCGCATCCACTTACTCCCTAAGGGGGCGAAGGGGGGTCAACCCATATAAATCAAAATGTCATATCTAAAAATCTGAACATAGAATCGATTTCACATTGTGGAAATATGCTTAAAACCAACAGTAGCTGAAAGTGGCGTCAACCGCATCCACTTTCACCCTAAGGGGGCGGAGGGGGGTCAACCCATATAAATCAAAATGTCATATCTAGAAATCTGAACATAGAATCGATTCCAAAGTTTGGGGATATGCTTAAAACCAACAGCAGCTGAGAATGGCGTTAACCGCATCCACTTACACCCTAAGGGGGCGGAGGGGGGTCAACCCATATGAATAAAAATGTCATATCTAAAAATCTGAACATAGAATCGATTTCACATTGTGGAAATATGCTTAAAACCAACAGTAGCTGAAAGTGGCGTCAACCGCATCCACTTTCACCCTAAGGGGGCGGAGGGGGGTCAACCCATATAAATCAAAATGTCATATCTAGAAATCTGAACATAGAATCGATTCCAAATTTTGGGGATATGCTTAAAACCAACAGCAGCTGAAAATGGCGTTAACCGCATCCACTTACTCCCTAAGGGGGCGAAGGGGGGTCAACCCATATAAATCAAAATGTCATATCTAAAAATCTGAACATAGAATCGATTTCACATTGTGGAAATATGCTTAAAACCAACAGTAGCTAAAAGTGGCGTCAACCGCATCCACTTTCACCCTAAGGGGGCGGAGGGGGGTCAACCCATATAAATCAAAATGTCATATCTAGAAATCTGAACATAGAATCGATTCCAAAGTTTGGGGATATGCTTAAAACCAACAGCAGCTGAGAATGGCGTTAACCGCATCCACTTACACCCTAAGGGGGCGGAGGGGGGGTCAACCCATTTGAATCAAAATGTCATATCTAAAAATCTGAACATAGGATCGATTTCACATTTTGGGGATATGCTAACAACCAATAGCAGCTGAAAGTGGCGTTAACCGCATCCACTTACACACTAAGGGGCGGAGGGGGGCAACCATATGAATATAAATGTCATATCTAAAAATCCGAACATAGAATCGATTCCAAATTTTGGGGATATGCTTAAAACCAATAGCAGCTGAAAATGGCGTTAACCGCATCCACATACACCCTAAGGGGGCGGAGGGGGGTCAACCCATATGAATTAAAATGTCATATCTAAAAATCTGAACATAGAATCGATTTCACATTGTGGAAATATGCTTAAAACCAACAGTAGCTGAAAGTGGCATCAACCGCATCCACTTTCACCCTAAGGGGGCGGAGGGGGGTCAACCCATATAAATCAAAATGTCATATCTAGAAATCTGAACATAGAATCGATTTCACATTTTGGAAATATGCTTAAAACCAACAGCAGCTTAAAGTGGCGTTAACCGCATCCACTTACACCCTAAGGGGGCGGAGGGGGGTCAACCCATATGAATATTAATGTCATATCTAAAAATCCGAACATAGAATCGATTCCAAAGTTTGGGGATATGCTTAAAACCAACAGCAGCTGAGAATGGCGTTAACCGCATCCACTTACACCCTAAGGGGGCGGAGGGGGGTCAACCCATATGAATAAAAATGTCATATCTAAAAATCTGAACATAGAATCGATTTCACATTTTGGAAATATGCTTAAACCAACAGCAGCTGAAAGTACCGTTAACCGCATCCACTTAAACCATAAGGGGGCGAAGGGGGGTCAACCCATATGAATAAAAATGTCATATCTAAAAATCCGAACATAGAATCGATTCCAAATTTTGGGGATATGCTAAAAACAAACAGCAGCTGAAAATGGCATTAACCGCAACCACTTACACCCTAAGGGGGCGGAGGGGGGTCAATCCATATAATCAAAATGTCATATCTAAAAATCTGAACATAGAATCGATTTCACATTTTGGAAATATGCTTAAAACCAATAGAAGCTGAAAGTGGTAATAACCGCATCCACTTACACCTTAAGGGGGCGGAGGGGGGTCAACCCATATAAATCAAAATGTCATATCTAAAAATCTGAACATAGAATCGATTTCACATTTTGGAAATATGCGTAAAACCAACAGCAGCTGAAAGTGGCGTTAACTGCATCCAGTTTCACCCTGAGGGGGCGGAGGGGGGTCAACCCATATGAATAAAAATGTCATATCTGAAAATCCGAACATAGAATCGATTTCACATTTTGGAAATATGCTTGAAACCAACAGCAGCTGAAAATGGCATTAACCGCATCCACTTACACCCTAAGGGGGCGGAGAGGGGTCAACCAATATAAATCAAAATGTCATATCTAAAAATTTTGGGGATATGCTAACCAATAGCAGCTGAAAGTGGCGTTAACCGCATCCACTTTTACCCTAAGGGGGCGGAGGGGGGGTCAACCCATTTGAATCAAAATGTCATATCTAAAAATCTGAACATAGGATCGATTTCACATTTTGGGGATATGCTAACAACCAATAGCAGCTGAAGGTGGCGTTAACCGCATCCACTTACACCCTAAGGGGCGGTGGGGGGTCAACCATATGAATATAAATGTCATATCTAAATATCCGAACATAGAATCGATTCCAAATTTTGGGGATATGCTTAAAACCAACAGCAGCTGAAAATGGCGTTAACCGCATCCACTTACACCCTAAGTTGGCGGAGGGGGGTCAACCCCTATAAATCAAAATGTCATATCTAAAAATCTGAACATAGAATCGATTTCACATTTTGGGGATATTCTAACAACCAATAGCAGCTGAAAGTGGCGTTAACCGCATCCACTTACCATCTAAGGGGGCGGAGGGGGGTCAACCCATATAAATCAAAATGTCATATCTGAAAATCTGAACATAGGATCGATTTCACATTTTGGGGATATGCTAACAACCAATAGCAGCTGAAAATGGCGTTAACCGCATCCACTTACACCCTAAGGGGGCGGAGGGGGGTCTACCCATATGAATTAAAATGTCATATTTAAAAATCTGAACATAGGATCGATTTCACATTTTGGGGATATGCTAACAACCAATAGCAGCTGAAGGTGGCGTTAACCGCATCCACTTACACCCTAAGGGGGCGGAGGGGGGTCAACCCATATAAATCAAAATGTCATATCTGAAAATCTGAACATAGGATCGAATTCAGATTTTGGGGATATGCTTAAAACCAATAGCAGCTGAAAATGGCGTTAACCGCATCCACTTACACCCTAAGGGGGCGGAGGGGGGTCAACCCATATGAATTAAAATGTCATATTTAAAAATCTGAACATAGGATCGATTTCACATTTTGGGGATATGCTAACAACCAATAGCAGCTGAGGGTGGCGTTAACCGCATCCACTTACACCCTAAGGGGCGGTGGGGGGTCAACCATATGAATATAAATGTCATATCTAAATATCCGAACATAGAATCGATTCCAAATTTTGGGGATATGCTAACAACCAATAGCAGCTGAAAGTGGCGTTAACCGCATCCACTTACACCCTAAGGGGGCGGAGGAGGGTCAACCCATATAAATCAAAATGTCATATCTAAAAATCTGAACATAGAATCGATTTCACATTTTGGGGATATGCTAACAACCAATAGCAGCTGAAAGTGGCGTTAACCGCATCCACTTACACCCTAAGGGGGCGGAGGGGGGTCAACCCATATAAATCAAAATGTCATATCTGAAAATCTGAACATAGAATCGATATCACATTTTGGAAATATGCTTAAAACCAACAGCAGCTGAAAGTGGCGTTAACCGCATCCTTTTACGCCCTAAGGGGGCGGAGGGGGGTCAACCCATATGAATATAAATGTCATATCTAAAAATCCGAACATAGAATCGATTCCAAATTTTGGGGATATGCTTAAAACCAATAGCAGCTGAAAGTGGCGTTAACCGCATCCACTTACACCCTAAGGGGGCGGAGGGGGGTCAACCTATATAAATCGAAATGTCATATCTGAAAATCTGAACATAGGATCGAATTCAGATTTTGGGGATATGCTTAAAACCAATAGCATCTGAAAATAGCATTTACCGCATCCACTCACACCCTAAGGGGGCGGAGGAGGGGTCAACCCATATGAATATAAATGTCATATCTAAAAATCCGAACATAGTATCGATTCCAAATTTTGGGGATATGCTTAAAACCAACAGCAGCTGAAAATGGCATTAACCGCATCCACTTACACCCTAAGGGGGCGGAGGGGGGTCGACCCATATAAATCAAAATGTCATATTTAAAAATCTGAACATAGGATCGATTTCACATTTTGGGGATATGCTAACAACCAATAGCAGCTGAAGGTGGCGTTAACCGCATCCACTTACACCCTAAGGGGGCGGAGGGGGGTCAACCCATATAAATCAAAATGTCATATCTGAAAATCTGAACATAGGATCGAATTCAGATTTTGGGGATATGCTTAAAACCAATAGCAGCTGAAAATGGCGTTAACCGCATCCACTTACACCCTAAGGGGGCGGAGGGGGGTCAACCCATATGAATTAAAATGTCATATCTAAAAATCTGAACATAGAATCGATTTCACATTTTGGGGATATGCTAACAACCAATAGCAGCTGAAGGTGGCGTTAACCGCATCCACTTACACCCTAAGGGGCGGTGGGGGGTCAACCATATGAATATAAATGTCATATCTAAATATCCGAACATAGAATCGATTCCAAATTTTGGGGATATGCTAACAACCAATAGCAGCTGAAAGTGGCGTTAACCGCATCCACTTACACCCTAAGGGGGCGGAGGAGGGTCAACCCATATAAATCAAAATGTCATATCTAAAAATCTGAACATAGAATCGATTTCACATTTTGGGGATATGCTAACAACCAATAGCAGCTGAAAGTGGCGTTAACCGCATCCACTTACACCCTAAGGGGTCGGAGGGGGGTCAACCCATATAAATCAAAATGTCATATCTAAAAATCTGAACATAGAATCGATTTCACATTTTGGAAATATGCTTAAAACCAACAGCAGCTGAAAGTGGCGTTAACCGCATCCTTTTACGCCCTAAGAGGGCGGAGGGGGGTCAACCCATATGAATATAAATGTCATATCTAAAAATCCGAACATAGAATCGATTCCAAATTTTGGGGATATGCTTAAAACCAATAGCAGCTGAAAATAGCATTAACCGCATCCACTTACACCCTAAGGGGGCGGAGGAGGGTCAACCTATATAAATCGAAATGTCATATCTGAAAATCTGAACAAAGGATCGAATTCAGATTTTGGGGATATGCTTAAAACCAATAGCATCTGAAAATAGCATTTACCGCATCCACTTACACCCTAAGGGGGCGAAGGAGGGGTCAACCCATATGAATATAAATGTCATATCTAAAAATCCGAACATAGTATCGATTCCAAATTTTGGGGATATGCTTAAAACCAACAGCAGCTGAAAATGTCGTTAACCGCATCCACTTACACCCTAAGGGGGCGGAGGGGGGTCAACCCATATGAATATAAATGTCATATCTAAAAATCCGAACATAGAATCGATTCCAAAGTTTGGGGATATGCTTAAAACCAACAGCAGCTGAAAATGGCGTTAACCGCATCCACTGGAGGGGGGTCAACCCATATGAATAAAAATGTCATATCTAAAAATCTGAACATAAAATCGATTTCACATTTTGGAAATATGCTTAAAACCAACAGCAGCTGAAAGTACTGTTAACCGCATCCACTTAAACCATAAGGGAGCGGAGGGGGGTCAACCCATATGAATAAAAATGTCATATCTAAAAATCCGAACATAGAATCGATTTCAAATTTTGGGGATATGCTTAAAACAAACAGCAGCTGAAAATGGCATTAACCGCAACCACTTACACCCTAAGGGGGCGGAGGGGGGTCAACCCATATGAATATAAATGTCATATCTAAAAATCCGAACATAGAATCGATTCCAAAGTTTGGGGATATGCTTAAAACCAACAGCAGCTGAAAATGGCGTTAACCACATCCACTGGAGGGGGGTCAACCCATATGAATAAAAATGTCATATCTAAAAATCTGAACATAAAATCGATTTCACATTTTGGAAATATGCTTAAAACCAACAGTAGCTGAAAGTGGCGTTAACCGCATCTACTTACACCCTAAGGGGTCGGAGGGGGGTCAACCCATATAAATTAAAATGTCATATCAAAAAATCTGAATATAGAATCGATTTCACATTTTGGAAATATGCGTAAAACCAACTGCAGCTGAAAGTGGCGTTAACCGCATCCACTTAAACCATAAGGGAGCGGAGGGGGGTCAACCCATATGAATAAAAATGTCATATCTAAAAATCCGAACATAGAATCGATTTCAAATTTTGGGGATATGCTTAAAACAAACAGCAGCTGAAAATGGCATTAACCGCAACCACTTACACCCTAAGGGGGCGGAGGGGGGTCAACCCATATGAATATAAATGTCATATCTAAAAATCCGAACATAGAATCGATTCCAAAGTTTGGGGATATGCTTAAAACCAACAGCAGCTGAAAATGGCGTTAACCACATCCACTGGAGGGGGGTCAACCCATATGAATAAAAATGTCATATCTAAAAATCTGAACATAAAATCGATTTCACATTTTGGAAATATGCTTAAAACCAACAGTAGCTGAAAGTGGCGTTAACCGCATCTACTTACACCCTAAGGGGTCGGAGGGGGGTCAACCAATATAAATCAAAATGTCATATCTAAAAATCTGAACATAGAATCGATTTCACATTTTGAGGATATGCTAACAACCAATAGCAGCAGAAAGTGGCGTTAACCGCATCCACTTACACCCTAAGGGGGCGGAGGGGGGTCAACCCATATGAATATAAATGTCATATTTAAAAATCTGAACATAGGATCGATTTCACATTTTGGGGATATGCTAACAACCAATAGCAGCTGAAAGTGGCGTTAACCGCATCCACTTACACCCTAAGGGGGCGGAGGGGGGTCAACCCATATGAATAAAAATGTCATATCTAAAAATCTGAACATAGAATCGATTTCACATTTTGGAAATATGCTTAAAACCAACAGCAGCTGAAAGTACCGTTAACCGCATCCACTTACACCCAAAGGGGGCGGAGGGGGGTCAACCCATATGAATAAAAATGTCATATCTAAAAATCCGAACATAGAATCGATTTCAAATTTTGGGGATATGCTTAAAACCAACAGCAGCTGAAAATGGCATTAACCGCATCCACTTACACCCTAAGGGGGCGGAGGGGGGTCAACCCATATAAATCAAAATGTCATATCTGAACATAGAATCGATTTCACATTTTGGAAATATGCTTAAAACCAACAGTAGCTGAAAGTGGCGTTAACCGCATCCACTTTCACCCTAAGGGGTCGGAGGGGGGTCAACCCATATAAATCAAAATGTCATATCTAAAAATCTGAACATAGAATCGATTTCACATTTTGGAAATATGCTTCAAACCAACAGCAGCTTAAGGTGGCGTTAACCGCATCCACTTACACCCTAAGGGGGCGGAGGGGGGTCAACCCATATGAATAAAAATGTCATATCTGAAAATCCGAACATAGAATCGATTTCACATTTTGGAAATATGCTTAAAACCAACAGCAGCTGAAAATGGCATAAACCGCATCCACTTACACCCTAAGGGGGCGGAGGGGGGTCAACCCATATAAATCAAAATGTCATATCTGAAAATCCGAACATAGAATCGATTTCACATTTTGGAAATATGCTTAAAACCAACAGCAGCTGAAAATGGCATTAACCGCATCCACTTACACCCTAAGGGGGCGGAGGGGGGTCAACCAATATAAATCAAAATGTCATATCTAAAAATCTGAACATAGAATCGATTTCACATTTTGAGGATATGCTTACCAATAGCCGCTGAAAGTGGCGTTCACCGCATCCACTTACACCCTAAGGGGGCGGAGGGGGGGTCAACCCATTTGAATCAAAATGTCATATCTAAAAATCTGAACATAGGATCGATTTCACATTTTGGGGATATGCTAACAACCAATAGCAGCTGAAAGTGGCGTTAACCGCATCCACTTACACACTAAGGGGCGGAGGGGGGCAACCATATGAATATAAATGTCATATCTAAAAATCCGAACATAGAATCGATTCCAAATTTTGGGGATATGCTTAAAACCAACAGCAGCTGAAAATGGCGTTAACCGCATCCACTTACTCCCTAAGGGGGCGAAGGGGGGTCAACCCATATAAATCAAAATGTCATATCTAAAAATCTGAACATAGAATCGATTTCACATTGTGGAAATATGCTTAAAACCAACAGTAGCTGAAAGTGGCGTCAACCGCATCCACTTTCACCCTAAGGGGGCGGAGGGGGGTCAACCCATATAAATCAAAATGTCATATCTAGAAATCTGAACATGAAATCGATTCCACATTTTGGAAATATGCTTAAAACCAACAGCAGCTTAAAGTGGCGTTAACCGCATCCACTTACACCCTAAGGGGGCGGAGGGGGGTCAACCCATATGAATATAAATGTCATATCTAAAAATCCGAACATTGAATCGATTCCAAAGTTTGGGGATATGCTTAAAACCAACAGCAGCTGAAAATGGCGTTAACCGCATCCACTTACACCCTAAGAAGGCGGAGGGGGGTCAACCCATATGAATAAAAATGTCATATCTAAAAATCTGAACATAGAATCGATTTCACATTTTGGAAATATGCTCAAAACCAACAGCAGCTGAGAGTACCGTTAACCGCATCCACTTAAACCATAAGGGGGCGGAGGGGGGTCAACCCATATGAATAAAAATGTCATATCTAAAAATCCGAACATAGAATCGATTTCAAATTTTGGGGATATGCTTAAAACCAACAGCAGCTGAAAATGGCGTTAACCGCATCCACTTACACCCTAAATTGGCGGAGGGGGGTCAACCCCTATAAATCAAAATGTCATATCTAAAAATCTGAACATAGAATCGATTTCACATTTTGGGGATATGCTAACAACCAATAGCAGCTGAAAGTGGCGTTAACCGCATCCACTTACACCCTAAGGGGCGGAGGGGGGTCAACCATATGAATATAAATGTCATATCTAAATATCCGAACATAGAATCGATTCCAAATTTTGGGGATATGCTTAAAACCAACAGCAGCTGAAAATGGCGTTAACCGCATCCACTTACACCCTAAATTGGCGGAGGGGGGTCAACCCCTATAAATCAAAATGTCATATCTAAAAATCTGAATATAGAATCGATTTCACATTTTGGGGATATGCTAACAACCAATAGCAGCTGAAAGTGGCGTTAACCGCATCCACTTACACCCTAAGGGGGCGGAGGGGGGTCAACCCATATAAATCAAAATGTCATATCTAAAAATCTGAACATAGAATCAATTTCACATTTTGGAAATATGCTTAAAACAAACAGCAGCTGAAAGTGGCGTTAACCGCATCCTTTTACGCCCTAAGGGGGCGGAGAGGGGTCAACCCATATGAATATAAATGTCATATCTAAAAATCCGAACATAGAATCGATTCCAAATTTTGGGGATATGCTTAAAACCAATAGCAGCTGAAAACAGCATTAACCGCATCCACTTACACCCTGAGGGGGCGGAGGGGGGTCAACCTATATGAATATAAATGTCATATCTAAAAATCCGAACATAGAATCGATTCCAAATTTTGGGGATATGCTTAAAACCAACAGCAGCTGAAAATGTCGTTAACCGCATCCACTCACACCCTAAGGGGGCGGAGGGGGGTCAACCCATATGAATATAAATGTCATATCTAAAAATCCGAACATAGAATCGATTCCAAAGTTTGGGGATATGCTTAAAACCAACAGCAGCTGAAAATGGCGTTAACCGCATCCACTGGAGGGGGGTCAACCCATATGAATAAAAATGTCATATCTAAAAATCTGAACATAGAATCGATTTCACATTTTGGAAATATGCTTAAAACCAACAGCAGCTGAAAGTACCGTTAACCGCATCCACTTAAACCATAAGGGGGCGGAGGGGGGTCAACCCGTATAAATCAAAATGTCATATCTAAAAATCTGAACATAGAATCGATTTCACATTTTGGAAATATGCTTAAAACCAACAGTAGCTGAAAGTGGCGTTAACCGCATCCTTTTACGCCCTAAGGGGGCGGAGGGGGGTCAACCCATATGAATATAAATGTCATATCTAAAAATCCGAACATAGAATCGATTCCAAATTTTGGGGATATGCTTAAAACCAATAGCAGCTGAAAACAGCATTAACCGCATCCACTTACACCCTAAATGGGCGGAGGGGGGTCAACCCATATAAATCAAAATGTCATATCTAAAAATCTGAACATAGAATCGATTTCACATTTTGGAAATATGCTTAAAACCAACAACAGCTGAAAATGGCATTAACCGCATCCACTTACACCCTAAGGGGGCGGAGGGGGGTCAACCCATATAAATCAAAATGTCATATCTAAAAATCTGAACATAGAATCGATTTCACATTTTGGAAATATGCTTAAAACCAACAGCAGCTGAAAGTGGCGTTAACCGCATCCACTTACACCCTAAGGGGGCGGAGGCGAGTCAACCCATATGAATCAAAATGTCATATCTAGAAATCTGAACATAGAATCGATTTCACATTTTGGGGATATGCTAACAACCAATAGCAGCTGAAAGTGGCGTTAACCGCATCCACTTACACCCTAAGGGGTCGGAGGGGGGTCAACCCATATAAATCAAAATGTCATATCTGAAAATCTGAACATAGGATCGAATTCAGACTTTGGGGATATGCTTAAAACCAATAGCAGCTGAAAATAGCATTAACCGCATCCACTTACACCCTAAGGGGGCGGAGGGGGGTCAACCCATATAAATCAAAATGTCATATCTAAAAATCTGAACATAGAATCGATTTCACATTGTGGAAATATGCTTAAAACCAACAGTAGCTGAAAGTGGCATCAACCGCATCCACTTTCACCCTAAGGGGGCGGAGGGGGGTCAACCCATATAAATCAAAATGTCATATCTAGAAATCTGAACATAGAATCGATTTCACATTTTGGAAATATGCTTAAAACCAACAGCAGCTTAAAGTGGCGTTAACCGCATCCACTTACACCCTAAGGGGGCGGAGGGGGGTCAACCCATATGAATATTAATGTCATATCTAAAAATCCGAACATAGAATCGATTCCAAAGTTTGGGGATATGCTTAAAACCAACAGCAGCTGAGAATGGCGTTAACCGCATCCACTTACACCCTAAGGGGGCGGAGGGGGGTCAACCCATATGAATAAAAATGTCATATCTAAAAATCTGAACATAGAATCGATTTCACATTTTGGAAATATGCTTAAACCAACAGCAGCTGAAAGTACCGTTAACCGCATCCACTTAAACCATAAGGGGGCGAAGGGGGGTCAACCCATATGAATAAAAATGTCATATCTAAAAATCCGAACATAGAATCGATTCCAAATTTTGGGGATATGCTAAAAACAAACAGCAGCTGAAAATGGCATTAACCGCAACCACTTACACCCTAAGGGGGCGGAGGGGGGTCAATCCATATAAATCAAAATGTCATATCTAAAAATCTGAACATAGAATCGATTTCACATTTTGGAAATATGCTTAAAACCAATAGTAGCTGAAAGTGGCGTTAACCGCATCCACTTACACCTTAAGGGGGCGGAGGGGGGTCAACCCATATAAATCAAAATGTCATATCTAAAAATCTGAACATAGAATCGATTTCACATTTTGGAAATATGCGTAAAACCAACAGCAGCTGAAAGTGGCGTTAACTGCATCCAGTTTCACCCTGAGGGGGCGGAGGGGGGTCAACCCATATGAATAAAAATGTCATATCTGAAAATCCGAACATAGAATCGATTTCACATTTTGGAAATATGCTTGAAACCAACAGCAGCTGAAAATGGCAATTACCGCATCCACTTACACCCTAAGGGGGCGGAGGGGGGTCAACCAATATAAATCAAAATGTCATATCTAAAAATTTTGGGGATATGCTAACCAATAGCAGCTGAAAGTGGCGTTAACCGCATCCACTTTTACCCTAAGGGGGCGGAGGGGGGGTCAACCCATTTGAATCAAAATGTCATATCTAAAAATCTGAACATAGGATCGATTTCACATTTTGGGGATATGCTAACAACCAATAGCAGCTGAAGGTGGCGTTAACCGCATCCACTTACACCCTAAGGGGCGGTGGGGGGTCAACCATATGAATATAAATGTCATATCTAAATATCCGAACATAGAATCGATTCCAAATTTTGGGGATATGCTTAAAACCAACAGCAGCTGAAAATGGCGTTAACCGCATCCACTTACACCCTAAGTTGGCGGAGGGGGGTCAACCCCTATAAATCAAAATGTCATATCTAAAAATCTGAACATAGAATCGATTTCACATTTTGGGGATATTCTAACAACCAATAGCAGCTGAAAGTGGCGTTAACCGCATCCACTTACACCCTAAGGGGGCGGAGGGGGGTCTACCCATATGAATTAAAATGTCATATTTAAAAATCTGAACATAGGATCGATTTCACATTTTGGGGATATGCTAACAACCAATAGCAGCTGAAGGTGGCGTTAACCGCATCCACTTACACCCTAAGGGGGCGGAGGGGGGTCAACCCATATAAATCAAAATGTCATATCTGAAAATCTGAACATAGGATCGAATTCAGATTTTGGGGATATGCTTAAAACCAACAGCAGCTGAAAATGGCGTTAACCGCATCCACTTACTCCCTAAGGGGGCGAAGGGGGGTCAACCCATATAAATCAAAATGTCATATCTAGAAATCTGAACATGAAATCGATTTCACATTTTGGAAATATGCTTAAAACCAACAGCAGCTTAAAGTGGCGTTAACCGCATCCACTTACACCCTAAGGGGGCGGAGGGGGGTCAACCCATATGAATATAAATGTCATATCTAAAAATCCGAACATTGAATCGATTCCAAAGTTTGGGGATATGCTTAAAACCAACAGCAGCTGAAAATGGCGTTAACCGCATCCACTTACACCCTAAGAAGGCGGAGGGGGGTCAACCCATATGAATAAAAATGTCATATCTAAAAATCTGAACATAGAATCGATTTCACATTTTGGAAATATGCTCAAAACCAACAGCAGCTGAAAGTACCGTTAACCGCATCCACTTAAACCATAAGGGGGCGGAGGGGGGTCAACCCATATGAATAAAAATGTCATATCTAAAAATCCGAACATAGAATCGATTTCAAATTTTGGGGATATGCTTAAAACCAACAGCAGCTGAAAATGGCGTTAACCGCATCCACTTACACCCTAAATTGGCGGAGGGGGGTCAACCCCTATAAATCAAAATGTCATATCTAAAAATCTGAACATAGAATCGATTTCACATTTTGGGGATATGCTAACAACCAATAGCAGCTGAAAGTGGCGTTAACCGCATCCACTTACACCCTAAGGGGCGGAGGGGGGTCAACCTTATGAATATAAATGTCATATCTAAATATCCGAACATAGAATCGACTCCAAATTTTGGGGATATGCTTAAAACCAACAGCAGCTGAAAATGGCGTTAACCGCATCCACTTACACCCTAAATTGGCGGAGGGGGGTCAACCCCTATAAATCAAAATGTCATATCTAAAAATCTGAATATAGAATCGATTTCACATTTTGGGGATATGCTAACAACCAATAGCAGCTGAAAGTGGCGTTAACCGCATCCACTTACACCCTAAGGGGGCGGAGGGGGGTCAACCCATATAAATCAAAATGTCATATCTAAAAATCTGAACATAGAATCAATTTCACATTTTGGAAATATGCTTGAAACAAACAGCAGCTGAAAGTGGCGTTAACCGCATCCTTTTACGCCCTAAGGGGGCGGAGGGGGGTCAACCCATATGAATATAAATGTCATATCTAAAAATCCGAACATAGAATCGATTCCAAATTTTGGGGATATGCTTAAAACCAATAGCAGCTGAAAACAGCATTAACCGCATCCACTTACACCCTGAGGGGGCGGAGGGGGGTCAACCTATATGAATATAAATGTCATATCTAAAAATCCGAACATAGAATCGATTCCAAATTTTGGGGATATGCTTAAAACCAACAGCAGCTGAAAATGTCGTTAACCGCATCCACTCACACCCTAAGGGGGCGGAGGGGGGTCAACCCATATGAATATAAATGTCATATCTAAAAATCCGAACATAGAATCGATTCCAAAGTTTGGGGATATGCTTAAAACCAACAGCAGCTGAAAATGGCGTTAACCGCATCCACTGGAGGGGGGTCAACCCATATGAATAAAAATGTCATATCTAAAAATCTGAACATAGAATCGATTTCACATTTTGGAAATATGCTTAAAACCAACAGCAGCTGAAAGTACCGTTAACCGCATCCACTTAAACCATAAGGGGGCGGAGGGGGGTCAACCCGTATAAATCAAAATGTCATATCTAAAAATCTGAACATAGAATCGATTTCACATTTTGGAAATATGCTTAAAACCAACAGTAGCTGAAAGTGGCGTTAACCGCATCCTTTTACGCCCTAAGGGGGCGGAGGGGGGTCAACCCATATGAATATAAATGTCATATCTAAAAATCCGAACATAGAATCGATTCCAAATTTTGGGGATATGCTTAAAACCAATAGCAGCTGAAAACAGCATTAACCGCATCCACTTACACCCTAAATGGGCGGAGGGGGGTCAACCCATATAAATCAAAATGTCATATCTAAAAATCTGAACATAGAATCGATTTCACATTTTGGAAATATGCTTAAAACCAACAACAGCTGAAAATGGCATTAACTGCATCCACTTACACCCTAAGGGGGCGGAGGGGGGTCAACCCATATAAATCAAAATGTCATATCTAAAAATCTGAACATAGAATCGATTTCACATTTCGGAAATATGCTTAAAACCAACAGCAGCTGAAAGTGGCGTTAACCGCATCCACTTACACCCTAAGGGGGCGGAGGCGAGTCAACCCATATGAATCAAAATGTCATATCTAGAAATCTGAACATAGAATCGATTTCACATTTTGGGGATATGCTAACAACCAATAGCAGCTGAAAGTGGCGTTAACCGCATCCACTTACACCCTAAGGGGTCGGAGGGGGGTCAACCCATATAAATCAAAATGTCATATCTGAAAATCTGAACATAGGATCGAATTCAGATTTTGGGGATATGCTTAAAACCAATAGCAGCTGAAAATAGCATTAACCGCATCCACTTACACCCTAAGGGGGCGGAGGGGGGTCAACCCATATAAATCAAAATGTCATATCTAAAAATCTGAACATAGAATCGATTTCACATTGTGGAAATATGCTTAAAACCAACAGTAGCTGAAAGTGGCATCAACCGCATCCACTTTCACCCTAAGGGGGCGGAGGGGGGTCAACCCATATAAATCAAAATGTCATATCTAGAAATCTGAACATAGAATCGATTTCACATTTTGGAAATATGCTTAAAACCAACAGCAGCTGAAAGTGGCGTTAACCGCATCCACTTACACCCTAAGGGGTCGGAGGGGGGTCAACCCATATAAATCAAAATGTCATATCTGAAAATCTGAACATAGGATCGAATTCAGACTTTGGGGATATGCTTAAAACCAATAGCAGCTGAAAATAGCATTAACCGCATCCACTTACACCCTAAGGGGGCGGAGGGGGGTCAACCCATATAAATCAAAATGTCATATCTAAAAATCTGAACATAGAATCGATTTCACATTGTGGAAATATGCTTAAAACCAACAGTAGCTGAAAGTGGCATCAACCGCATCCACTTTCACCCTAAGGGGGCGGAGGGGGGTCAACCCATATAAATCAAAATGTCATATCTAGAAATCTGAACATAGAATCGATTTCACATTTTGGAAATATGCTTAAAACCAACAGCAGCTTAAAGTGGCGTTAACCACATCCACTTACACCCTAAGGGGGCGGAGGGGGGTCAACCCATATGAATATTAATGTCATATCTAAAAATCCGAACATAGAATCGATTCCAAAGTTTGGGGATATGCTTAAAACCAACAGCAGCTGAGAATGGCGTTAACCGCATCCACTTACACCCTAAGGGGGCGGAGGGGGGTCAACCCATATGAATAAAAATGTCATATCTAAAAATCTGAACATAGAATCGATTTCACATTTTGGAAATATGCTTAAACCAACAGCAGCTGAAAGTACCGTTAACCGCATCCACTTAAACCATAAGGGGGCGAAGGGGGGTCAACCCATATGAATAAAAATGTCATATCTAAAAATCCGAACATAGAATCGATTCCAAATTTTGGGGATATGCTAAAAACAAACAGCAGCTGAAAATGGCATTAACCGCAACCACTTACACCCTAAGGGGGCGGAGGGGGGTCAATCCATATAAATCAAAATGTCATATCTAAAAATCTGAACATAGAATCGATTTCACATTTTGGAAATATGCTTAAAACCAATAGTAGCTGAAAGTGGCGTTAACCGCATCCACTTACACCTTAAGGGGGCGGAGGGGGGTCAACCCATATAAATCAAAATGTCATATCTAAAAATCTGAACATAGAATCGATTTCACATTTTGGAAATATGCGTAAAACCAACAGCAGCTGAAAGTGGCGTTAACTGCATCCAGTTTCACCCTGAGGGGGCGGAGGGGGGTCAACCCATATGAATAAAAATGTCATATCTGAAAATCCGAACATAGAATCGATTTCACATTTTGGAAATATGCTTGAAACCAACAGCAGCTGAAAATGGCAATTACCGCATCCACTTACACCCTAAGGGGGCGGAGGGGGGTCAACCAATATAAATCAAAATGTCATATCTAAAAATTTTGGGGATATGCTAACCAATAGCAGCTGAAAGTGGCGTTAACCGCATCCACTTTTACCCTAAGGGGGCGGAGGGGGGGTCAACCCATTTGAATCAAAATGTCATATCTAAAAATCTGAACATAGGATCGATTTCACATTTTGGGGATATGCTAACAACCAATAGCAGCTGAAGGTGGCGTTAACCGCATCCACTTACACCCTAAGGGGCGGTGGGGGGTCAACCATATGAATATAAATGTCATATCTAAATATCCGAACATAGAATCGATTCCAAATTTTGGGGATATGCTTAAAACCAACAGCAGCTGAAAATGGCGTTAACCGCATCCACTTACACCCTAAGTTGGCGGAGGGGGGTCAACCCCTATAAATCAAAATGTCATATCTAAAAATCTGAACATAGAATCGATTTCACATTTTGGGGATATTCTAACAACCAATAGCAGCTGAAAGTGGCGTTAACCGCATCCACTTACACCCTAAGGGGGCGGAGGGGGGTCTACCCATATGAATTAAAATGTCATATTTAAAAATCTGAACATAGGATCGATTTCACATTTTGGGGATATGCTAACAACCAATAGCAGCTGAAGGTGGCGTTAACCGCATCCACTTACACCCTAAGGGGGCGGAGGGGGGTCAACCCATATAAATCAAAATGTCATATCTGAAAATCTGAACATAGGATCGAATTCAGATTTTGGGGATATGCTTAAAACCAACAGCAGCTGAAAATGGCGTTAACCGCATCCACTTACTCCCTAAGGGGGCGAAGGGGGGTCAACCCATATAAATCAAAATGTCATATCTAGAAATCTGAACATGAAATCGATTTCACATTTTGGAAATATGCTTAAAACCAACAGCAGCTTAAAGTGGCGTTAACCGCATCCACTTACACCCTAAGGGGGCGGAGGGGGGTCAACCCATATGAATATAAATGTCATATCTAAAAATCCGAACATTGAATCGATTCCAAAGTTTGGGGATATGCTTAAAACCAACAGCAGCTGAAAATGGCGTTAACCGCATCCACTTACACCCTAAGAAGGCGGAGGGGGGTCAACCCATATGAATAAAAATGTCATATCTAAAAATCTGAACATAGAATCGATTTCACATTTTGGAAATATGCTCAAAACCAACAGCAGCTGAAAGTACCGTTAACCGCATCCACTTAAACCATAAGGGGGCGGAGGGGGGTCAACCCATATGAATAAAAATGTCATATCTAAAAATCCGAACATAGAATCGATTTCAAATTTTGGGGATATGCTTAAAACCAACAGCAGCTGAAAATGGCGTTAACCGCATCCACTTACACCCTAAATTGGCGGAGGGGGGTCAACCCCTATAAATCAAAATGTCATATCTAAAAATCTGAACATAGAATCGATTTCACATTTTGGGGATATGCTAACAACCAATAGCAGCTGAAAGTGGCGTTAACCGCATCCACTTACAACCTAAGGGGCGGAGGGGGGTCAACCATATGAATATAAATGTCATATCTAAATATCCGAACATAGAATCGATTCCAAATTTTGGGGATATGCTTAAAACCAACAGCAGCTGAAAATGGCGTTAACCGCATCCACTTACACCCTAAATTGGCGGAGGGGGGTCAACCCCTATAAATCAAAATGTCATATCTAAAAATCTGAATATAGAATCGATTTCACATTTTGGGGATATGCTAACAACCAATAGCAGCTGAAAGTGGCGTTAACCGCATCCACTTACACCCTAAGGGGGCGGAGGGGGGTCAACCCATATAAATCAAAATGTCATATCTAAAAATCTGAACATAGAATCAATTTCACATTTTGGAAATATGCTTAAAACAAACAGCAGCTGAAAGTGGCGTTAACCGCATCCTTTTACGCCCTAAGGGGGCGGAGGGGGGTCAACCCATATGAATATAAATGTCATATCTAAAAATCCGAACATAGAATCGATTCCAAATTTTGGGGATATGCTTAAAACCAATAGCAGCTGAAAACAGCATTAACCGCATCCACTTACACCCTGAGGGGGCGGAGGGGGGTCAACCTATATGAATATAAATGTCATATCTAAAAATCCGAACATAGAATCGATTCCAAATTTTGGGGATATGCTTAAAACCAACAGCAGCTGAAAATGTCGTTAACCGCATCCACTCACACCCTAAGGGGGCGGAGGGGGGTCAACCCATATGAATATAAATGTCATATCTAAAAATCCGAACATAGAATCGATTCCAAAGTTTGGGGATATGCTTAAAACCAACAGCAGCTGAAAATGGCGTTAACCGCATCCACTGGAGGGGGGTCAACCCATATGAATAAAAATGTCATATCTAAAAATCTGAACATAGAATCGATTTCACATTTTGGAAATATGCTTAAAACCAACAGCAGCTGAAAGTACCGTTAACCGCATCCACTTAAACCATAAGGGGGCGGAGGGGGGTCAACCCGTATAAATCAAAATGTCATATCTAAAAATCTGAACATAGAATCGATTTCACATTTTGGAAATATGCTTAAAACCAACAGTAGCTGAAAGTGGCGTTAACCGCATCCTTTTACGCCCTAAGGGGGCGGAGGGGGGTCAACCCATATGAATATAAATGTCATATCTAAAAATCCGAACATAGAATCGATTCCAAATTTTGGGGATATGCTTAAAACCAATAGCAGCTGAAAACAGCATTAACCGCATCCACTTACACCCTAAATGGGCGGAGGGGGGTCAACCCATATAAATCAAAATGTCATATCTAAAAATCTGAACATAGAATCGATTTCACATTTTGGAAATATGCTTAAAACCAACAACAGCTGAAAATGGCATTAACCGCATCCACTTACACCCTAAGGGGGCGGAGGGGGGTCAACCCATATAAATCAAAATGTCATATCTAAAAATCTGAACATAGAATCGATTTCACATTTCGGAAATATGCTTAAAACCAACAGCAGCTGAAAGTGGCGTTAACCGCATCCACTTACACCCTAAGGGGGCGGAGGCGAGTCAACCCATATGAATCAAAATGTCATATCTAGAAATCTGAACATAGAATCGATTTCACATTTTGGGGATATGCTAACAACCAATAGCAGCTGAAAGTGGCGTTAACCGCATCCACTTACACCCTAAGGGGTCGGAGGGGGGTCAACCCATATAAATCAAAATGTCATATCTGAAAATCTGAACATAGGATCGAATTCAGATTTTGGGGATATGCTTAAAACCAATAGCAGCTGAAAATAGCATTAACCGCATCCACTTACACCCTAAGGGGGGCGGAGGGGGGTCAACCCATATAAATCAAAATGTCATATCTAAAAATCTGAACATAGAATCGATTTCACATTGTGGAAATATGCTTAAAACCAACAGTAGCTGAAAGTGGCATCAACCGCATCCACTTTCACCCTAAGGGGGCGGAGGGGGGTCAACCCATATAAATCAAAATGTCATATCTAGAAATCTGAACATAGAATCGATTTCACATTTTGGAAATATGCTTAAAACCAACAGCAGCTTAAAGTGGCGTTAACCGCATCCACTTACACCCTAAGGGGGCGGAGGGGGGTCAACCCATATGAATATTAATGTCATATCTAAAAATCCGAACATAGAATCGATTCCAAAGTTTGGGGATATGCTTAAAACCAACAGCAGCTGAGAATGGCGTTAACCGCATCCACTTACACCCTAAGGGGGCGGAGGGGGGTCAACCCATATGAATAAAAATGTCATATCTAAAAATCTGAACATAGAATCGATTTCACATCTTGGAAATATGCTTAAACCAACAGCAGCTGAAAGTACCGTTAACCGCATCCACTTAAACCATAAGGGGGCGAAGGGGGGTCAACCCATATGAATAAAAATGTCATATCTAAAAATCCGAACATAGAATCGATTCCAAATTTTGGGGATATGCTAAAAACAAACAGCAGCTGAAAATGGCATTAACCGCAACCACTTACACCCTAAGGGGGCGGAGGAAGGTCAATCCATATAAATCAAAATGTCATATCTAAAAATCTGAACATAGAATCGATTTCACATTTTGGAAATATGCTTAAAACCAATAGTAGCTGAAAGTGGCGTTAACCGCATCCACTTACACCTTAAGGGGGCGGAGGGGGGTCAACCCATATAAATCAAAATGTCATATCTAAAAATCTGAACATAGAATCGATTTCACATTTTGGAAATATGCGTAAAACCAACAGCAGCTGAAAGTGGCGTTAACTGCATCCAGTTTCACCCTGAGGGGGCGGAGGGGGGTCAACCCATATGAATAAAAATGTCATATCTGAAAATCCGAACATAGAATCGATTTCACATTTTGGAAATATGCTTGAAACCAACAGCAGCTGAAAATGGCATTAACCGCATCCACTTACACCCTAAGGGGGCGGAGGGGGGTCAACCAATATAAATCAAAATGTCATATCTAAAAATTTTGGGGATATGCTAACCAATAGCAGCTGAAAGTGGCGTTAACCGCATCCACTTTTACCCTAAGGGGGCGGAGGGGGGGTCAACCCATTTGAATCAAAATGTCATATCTAAAAATCTGAACATAGGATCGATTTCACATTTTGGGGATATGCTAACAACCAATAGCAGCTGAAGGTGGCGTTAACCGCATCCACTTACACCCTAAGGGGCGGTGGGGGGTCAACCATATGAATATAAATGTCATATCTAAATATCCGAACATAGAATCGATTCCAAATTTTGGGGATATGCTTAAAACCAACAGCAGCTGAAAATGGCGTTAACCGCATCCACTTACACCCTAATTTGGCGGAGGGGGGTCAACCCCTATAAATCAAAATGTCATATCTAAAAATCTGAACATAGAATCGATTTCACATTTTGGGGATATTCTAACAACCAATAGCAGCTGAAAGTGGCGTTAACCGCATCCACTTACACCCTAAGGGGGCGGAGGGGGGTCAACCCATATAAATCAAAATGTCATATCTGAAAATCTGAACATAGGATCGATTTCACATTTTGGGGATATGCTAACAACCAATAGCAGCTGAAAATGGCGTTAACCGCATCCACTTACACCCTAAGGGGGCGGAGGGGGGTCTACCCATATGAATTAAAATGTCATATTTAAAAATCTGAACATAGGATCGATTTCACATTTTGGGGATATGCTAACAACCAATAGCAGCTGAAGGTGGCGTTAACCGCATCCACTTACACCCTAAGGGGGCGGAGGGGGGTCAACCCATATAAATCAAAATGTCATATCTGAAAATCTGAACATAGGATCGAATTCAGATTTTGGGGATATGCTTAAAACCAATAGCAGCTGAAAATGGCGTTAACCGCATCCACTTACACCCTGAGGGGGCGGAGGGGGGTCAACCCATATGAATTAAAATGTCATATTTAAAAATCTGAACATAGGATCGATTTCACATTTTGGGGATATGCTAACAACCAATAGCAGCTGAAGGTGGCGTTAACCGCATCCACTTACACCCTAAGGGGCGGTGGGGGGTCAACCATATGAATATAAATGTCATATCTAAATATCCGAATATAGAATCGATTCCAAATTTTGGGGATATGCTAACAACCAATAGCAGCTGAAAGTGGCGTTAACCGCATCCACTTACACCCTAAGGGGGCGGAGGAGGGTCAACCCATATAAATCAAAATGTCATATCTAAAAATCTGAACATAGAATCGATTTCACATTTTGGGGATATGCTAACAACCAATAGCAGCTGAAAGTGGCGTTAACCGCATCCACTGACACCCTAAGGGGGCGGAGGGGGGTCAACCCATATAAATCAAAATGTCATATCTAAAAATCTGAACATAGAATCGATTTCACATTTTGGGGATATGCTAACAACCAATAGCAGCTGAAAGTGGCGTTAACCGCATCCTTTTACGCCCTAAGGGGGCGGAGGGGGGTCAACCCATATGAATATAAATGTCATATCTAAAAATCCGAACATAGAATCGATTCCAAATTTTGGGGATATGCTTAAAACCAATAGCAGCTGAAAATAGCATTAACCGCATCCACTTACACCCTAAGGGGGCGGAGGGGGGTCAACCTATATAAATCGAAATGTCATATCTGAAAATCTGAACATAGGATCGAATTCAGATTTTGGGGATATGCTTAAAACCAATAGCATCTGAAAATAGCATTTACCGCATCCACTCACACCCTAAGGGGGCGGAGGAGGGGTCAACCCATATGAATATAAATGTCATATCTAAAAATCCGAACATAGTATCGATTCCAAATTTTGGGGATATGCTTAAAACCAACAGCAGCTGAAAATGGCATTAACCGCATCCACTTACACCCTAAGGGGGCGGAGGGGGGTCGACCCATATAAATCAAAATGTCATATTTAAAAATCTGAACATAGGATCGATTTCACATTTTGGGGATATGCTAACAACCAATAGCAGCTGAAGGTGGCGTTAACCGCATCCACTTACACCCTAAGGGGGCGGAGGGGGGTCAACCCATATAAATCAAAATGTCATATCTGAAAATCTGAACATAGGATCGAATTCAGATTTTGGGGATATGCTTAAAACCAATAGCAGCTGAAAATGGCGTTAACCGCATCCACTTACACCCTAAGGGGGCGGAGGGGGGTCAACCCATATGAATTAAAATGTCATATTTAAAAATCTGAACATAGGATCGATTAAACATTTTGGGGATATGCTAACAACCAATAGCAGTTGAAGGTGGCGTTAACCGCATCCACTTACACCCTAAGGGGCGGTGGGGGGTCAACCATATGAATATAAATGTCATATCTAAATATCCGAACATAGAATCGATTCCAAATTTTGGGGATATGCTAACAACCAATAGCAGCTGAAAGTGGCGTTAACCGCATCCACTTACACCCTAAGGGGGCGGAGGAGGGTCAACCCATATAAATCAAAATGTCATATCTAAAAATCTGAACATAGAATCGATTTCACATTTTGGGGATATGCTAACAACCAATAGCAGCTGAAAGTGGCGTTAACCGCATCCACTTACACCCTAAGGGGTCGGAGGGGGGTCAACCCATATAAATCAAAATGTCATATCTAAAAATCTGAACATAGAATCGATTTCACATTTTGGAAATATGCTTAAAACCAACAGCAGCTGAAAGTGGCGTTAACCGCATCCTTTTACGCCCTAAGAGGGCGGAGGGGGGTCAACCCATATGAATATAAATGTCATATCTAAAAATCCGAACATAGAATCGATTCCAAATTTTGGGGATATGCTTAAAACCAATAGCAGCTGAAAATAGCATTAACCGCATCCACTTACACCCTAAGGGGGCGGAGGAGGGTCAACCTATATAAATCGAAATGTCATATCTGAAAATCTGAACATAGGATCGAATTCAGATTTTGGGGATATGCTTAAAACCAATAGCATCTGAAAATAGCATTTACCGCATCCACTTACACCCTAAGGGGGCGGAGGAGGGGTCAACCCATATGAATATAAATGTCATATCTAAAAATCCGAACATAGTATCGATTCCAAATTTTGGGGATATGCTTAAAACCAACAGCAGCTGAAAATGTCGTAAACCGCATCCACTTACACCCTAAGGGGGCGGAGGGGGTCAACCCATATGAATATAAATGTCATATCTAAAAATCCGAACATAGAATCGATTCCAAAGTTTGGGGATATGCTTAAAACCAACAGCAGCTGAAAATGGCGTTAACCGCATCCACTGGAGGGGGGTCAACCCATATGAATAAAAATGTCATATCTAAAAATCTGAACATAAAATCGATTTCACATTTTGGAAATATGCTTAAAACCAACAGCAGCTGAAAGTACCGTTAACCGCATCCACTTAAACCATAAGGGAGCGGAGGGGGGTCAACCCATATGAATAAAAATGTCATATCTAAAAATCCGAACATAGAATCGATTTCAAATTTTGGGGATATGCTTAAAACAAACAGCAGCTGAAAATGGCATTAACCGCAACCACTTACACCCTAAGGGGGCGGAGGGGGGTCAACCCATATGAATATAAATGTCATATCTAAAAATCCGAACATAGAATCGATTCCAAAGTTTGGGGATATGCTTAAAACCAACAGCAGCTGAAAATGGCGTTAACCGCATCCACTGGAGGGGGGTCAACCCATATGAATAAAAATGTCATATCTAAAAATCTGAACATAAAATCGATTTCACATTTTGGAAATATGCTTAAAACCAACAGTAGCTGAAAGTGGCGTTAACCGCATCCACTTACACCCTAAGGGGTCGGAGGGGGGTCATCCCATATAAATTAAAATGTCATATCAAAAAATCTGAATATAGAATCGATTTCACATTTTGGAAATATGCGTAAAACCAACTGCAGCTGAAAGTGGCGTTAACCGCATCCACTTACACCGTGAGGGGGCGAAGGGGGGTCAACCAATATAAATCAAAATGTCATATCTAAAAATCTGAACATAGAATCGATTTCACATTTTGAGGATATGCTAACAACCAATAGCAGCAGAAAGTGGCGTTAACCGCATCCACTTACACCCTAAGGGGGCGGAGGGGGGTCAACCCATATGAATATAAATGTCATATTTAAAAATCTGAACATAGGATCGATTTCACATTTTGGGGATATGCTAACAACCAATAGCAGCTGAAAGTGGCGTTAACCGCATCCACTTACACCCTAAGGGGGCGGAGGGGGGTCAACCCATATGAATAAAAATGTCATATCTAAAAATCTGAACATAGAATCGATTTCACATTTTGGAAATATGCTTAAAACCAACAGCAGCTGAAAGTACCGTTAACCGCATCCACTTACACCCAAAGGGGTCGGAGGGGGGTCAACCCATAAGAATAAAAATGTCATATCTAAAAATCCGAACATAGAATCGATTTCAAATTTTGGGAATATGCTTAAAACCAACAGCAGCTGAAAATGGCATTAACCGCATCCACTTACACCCTAAGGGGGCGGAGGGGGGTCAACCCATATAAATCAAAATGTCATATCTGAACATAGAATCGATTTCACATTTTGGAAATATGCTTAAAACCAACAGTAGCTGAAAGTGGCGTTAACCGCATCCACTTTCACCCTAAGGGGTCGGAGGGGGGTCAACCCATATAAATCAAAATGTCATATCAAAAAATCTGAACATAGAATCGATTTCACATTTTGGAAATATGCTTCAAACCAACAGCAGCTTAAGGTGGCGTTAACCGCATCCACTTACACCCTAAGGGGGCGGAGGGGGGTCAACCCATATGAATTAAAATGTCATATCTGAAAATCCGAACATAGAATCGATTTCACATTTTGGAAATATGCTTAAAACCAACAGCAGCTGAAAATGGCATAAACCGCATCCACTTACACCCTAAGGGGGCGGAGGGGGGTCAACCCATATAAATCAAAATGTCATATCTGAAAATCCGAACATAGAATCGATTTCACATTTTGGAAATATGCTTAAAACCAACAGCAGCTGAAAATGGCATTAACCGCATCCACTTACACCCTAAGGGGGCGGAGGGGGGTCAACCAATATAAATCAAAATGTCATATCTAAAAATCTGAACATAGAATCGATTTCACATTTTGAGGATATGCTTACCAATAGCCGCTGAAAGTGGCGTTCACCGCATCCACTTACACCCTAAGGGGGCGGAGGGGGGGTCAACCCATTTGAATCAAAATGTCATATCTAAAAATCTGAACATAGGATCGATTTCACATTTTGGGGATATGCTAACAACCAATAGCAGCTGAAAGTGGCGTTAACCGCATCCACTTACACCCTAAGGGGCGGAGGGGGGCAACCATATGAATATAAATGTCATATCTAAAAATCCGAACATAGAATCGATTCCAAATTTTGGGGATATGCTTAAAACCAACAGCAGCTGAAAATGGCCTTAACCGCATCCACTTACTCCCTAAGGGGGCGAAGGGGGGTCAACCCATATAAATCAAAATGTCATATCTGAAAATCTGAACATAGAATCGATTTCACATTTTGGGGATATGCTAACAACCAATAGCAGCTGAAAGTGGCGTTAACCGCATCCACTTACACCCTAAGGGGTCGGAGGGGGGTCAACCCATATAAATCAAAATGTCATATCTGAAAATCTGAACAAAGGATCGAATTCAGACTTTGGGGATATGCTTAAAACCAATAGCAGCTGAAAATAGCATTAACCGCATCCACTTACACCCTAAGGGGGCGGAGGGGGGTCAACCCATATAAATCAAAATGTCATATCTAAAAATCTAAACATAGAATCGATTTCACATTGTGGAAATATGCTTAAAACCAACAGTAGCTGAAAGTGGCGTCAACCGAATCCACTTTCACCCTAAGGGGGCGGAGGGGGGTCAACCCATATAAATCAAAATGTCATATCTAGAAATCTGAACATGAAATCGATTTCACATTTTGGAAATATGCTTAAAACCAACAGCAGCTTAAAGTGGCGTTAACCGCATCCACTTACACCCTAAGGGGGCGGAGGCGGGTCAACCCATATGAATATAAATGTCATATCTAAAAATCCGAACATTGAATCGATTCCAAAGTTTGGGGATATGCTTAAAACCAACAGCAGCTGAAAATGGCGTTAACCGCATCCACTTACACCCTAAGAAGGCGGAGGGGGGTCAACCCATATGAATAAAAATGTCATATCTAAAAATCTGAACATAGAATCGATTTCACATTTTGGAAATATGCTCAAAACCAACAGCAGCTGAAAGTACCGTTAACCGCATCCACTTAAACCATAAGGGGGCGGAGGGGGGTCAACCCATATGAATAAAAATGTCATATCTAAAAATCCAAACATAGAATCGATTTCAAATTTTGGGGATATGCTTAAAACCAACAGCAGCTGAAAATGGCGTTAACCGCATCCACTTACACCCTAAATTGGCGGAGGGGGGTCAACCCCTATAAATCAAAATGTCATATCTAAAAATCTGAACATAGAATCGATTTCACATTTTGGGGATATGCTAACAACCAATAGCAGCTGAAAGTGGCGTTAACCGCATCCACTTACACCCTAAGGGGGCAGAGGGGGGTCAACCCATATAAATCAAAATGTCATATCTAAAAATCTGAACATAGAATCAATTTCACATTTTGGAAATATGCTTAAAACAAACAGCAGCTGAAAGTGGCGTTAACCGCATCCTTTTACGCCCTAAGGGGGCGGAGGGGGGTCAACCCATATGAATATAAATGTCATATCTAAAAATCCGAACATAGAATCGATTCCAAATTTTGGGGATATGCTTAAAACCAATAGCAGCTGAAAACAGCATTAACCGCATCCACTTACACCCTGAGGGGGCGGAGGGGGGTCAACCTATATGAATATAAATGTCATATCTAAAAATCCGAACATAGAATCGATTCCAAATTTTGGGGATATGCTTAAAACCAACAGCAGCTGAAAATGTCGTTAACCGCATCCACTCACACCCTAAGGGGGCGGAGGGGGGTCAACCCATATGAATATAAATGTCATATCTAAAAATCCGAACATAGAATCGATTCCAAAGTTTGGGGATATGCTTAAAACCAACAGCAGCTGAAAATGGCGTTAACCGCATCCACTGGAGGGGGGTCAACCCATATGAATAAAAATGTCATATCTAAAAATCTGAACATAGAATCGATTTCACATTTTGGAAATATGCTTAAAACCAACAGCAGCTGAAAGTACCGTTAACCGCATCCACTTAAACCATAAGGGGGCGGAGGGGGGTCAACCCGTATAAATCAAAATGTCATATCTAAAAATCTGAACATAGAATCGATTTCACATTTTGGAAATATGCTTAAAACCAACAGTAGCTGAAAGTGGCGTTAACCGCATCCTTTTACGCCCTAAGGGGGCGGAGGGGGGTCAACCCATATGAATATAAATGTCATATCTAAAAATCCGAACATAGAATCGATTCCAAATTTTGGGGATATGCTTAAAACCAATAGCAGCTGAAAACAGCATTAACCGCATCTTTTACACCCTAAATGGGCGGAGGGGGGTCAATCCATATAAATCAAAATGTCATATCTAAAAATCTGAACATAGAATCGATTTCACATTTTGGAAATATGCTTAAAACCAACAACAGCTGAAAATGGCATTAACCGCATCCACTTACACCCTAAGGGGGCGGAGGGGGGTCAACCCATATAAATCAAAATGTCATATCTAAAAATCTGAACATAGAATCGATTTCACATTTCGGAAATATGCTTAAAACCAACAGCAGCTGAAAGTGGCGTTAACCGCATCCACTTACACCCTAAGGGGGCGGAGGCGAGTCAACCCATATGAATAAAAATGTCATATCTTAAAATCCGAACATAGAATCGATTTCACATTTTGGAGATATTTTTAAAACCAACAGCAGCTGAGAATGGCATTAACCGCATCCACTTACACCCTAAGGGGGCGGAGGGGGGGTCAACCCATTTGAATCAAAATGTCATATCTAAAAATCTGAACATAGGATCGATTTCACATTTTGGGGATATGCTAACAACCAATAGCAGCTGAAGGTGGCGTTAACCGCATCCACTTACATCCTAAGGGGGCGGAGGGGAGGTCAACCCATTTGAATCAAAATGTCATATTTAAAAATCTGAACATAGGATCGATTTCACATTTTGGGGATATGCTTACAACCAATAGCAGCTGAAGGTGGCGTTAACCGCATCCACTTACACCCTAAGGGGCGGAGGGGGGTCAACCATATGAATATAAATGTCATATCTAAATATCCGAACATAGAATCGATTCCAAATTTTGGAGATATGCTTAAAACCAACAGCAGCTGAAAATGGCGTTAACCGCATCCACTTACACCCTAAATTGGCGGAGGGGGGTCAACCCCTATAAATCAAAATGTCATATCTAAAAATCTGAACATAGAATCGATTTCAAATTTTGGGGATATGCTTAAAACCAACAGCAGCTGAAAATGGCATTAACCGCATCCACTTACACCCTGAGGGGGAGGAGGGGGGTCAACCCGTATAAATCAAAATGTCATATCTAAAAATCTGAACATAGAATCAATTTCGCATTTTGGAAATATGCTTAAAACAAACAGCAGCTGAAAGTGGCGTTAACCGCATCCTTTTACGCCCTAAGGGGGCGGAGGGGGGTCAGCCCATATGAATATAAATGTCATATCTAAAAATCCGAACATAGAATCGATTCCAAATTTTGGGGATATGGTTAAAACCAATAGCAGCTGAAAATAGCATTAACCGCATCCACTTACACCCTAAGGGGGCGGAGGGGGGTCAACCTATATAAATCGAAATGTCATATCTGAAAATCTGAACATAGGATCGAATTCAGATTTTGGGGATCTGCTTAAAACCAATAGCATCTGAAAATAGCATTTACCGCATCCACTTACACCCTAAGGAGGCGGAGGAGGGGTCAACCCATATGAATATAAATGTCATATCTAAAAATCCGAACATAGAATCGATTTCACATTCTGGAAATATGCTTAAAACCAACAGTAGCTGAAAGTGGCGTTAACCGCATCCACTTACACCCTAAGGGGGCGGAGGGGGGTCAACCCATATAAAGCAAAATGTCATATCTAAAAATCTGAACATAGAATCGATTTCACATTCTGGAAATATGCTTAAAACCAACAGTAGCTGAAAGTGGCGTTAACCGCATCCACTTACACCCTAAGGGGGCAGAGGGGGGTCAACCCATATAAAGCAAAATGTCATATCTAAAAATCTGAACATAGAATCGATTTCACATTCTGGAAATATGCTTAAAACCAACAGTAGCTGAAAGTGGCGTTAACCGCATCCACTTACACCCTAAGGGGGCGGAGGGGGTCAACCCATATGAATAAAAATGTCATATCTAAAAATCCGAACATAGAATCGATTTCAAATTTTGGGGATATGCTTAAACACAACAGCAGCTGAAAATGGCATTAACCGCATCCACTTACACCCTTAGGGGGCGGAGGGGGGTCAACCCGTATAAATCAAAATGTCATATCTAAAAATCTGAACATAGAATCGATTTCACATTTTGGAAATATGCTTAAAACCAACAGTAGCTGAAAGTGGCGTTAACCGCATCCACTTTCACCCTAAGGGGGCGGAGGGGGGTCAACCCATATAAAGCAAAATGTCATATCTGAAAATCTGAACATAGAATCGATTTCACATTCTGGAAATATGCTTAAAACCAACAGTAGCTGAAAGTGGCGTTAACCGCAACCACTTACACCCTAAGGGGGCGGAGGGGGGTCAACCCATATAAAGCAAAATGTCATATCTAAAAATCTGAACATAGAATCGATTTCACATTCTGGAAATATGCTTAAAACCAACAG
The DNA here is from genome assembly GCF_914767665.1 of Harmonia axyridis. Lineage (NCBI taxonomy): Eukaryota > Metazoa > Arthropoda > Insecta > Coleoptera > Coccinellidae > Harmonia > Harmonia axyridis. The sequence continues at coordinate 28,994,776 of NC_059508.1, read as the reverse complement.
TAGCTGAAAGTGGCGTTAACCGCATCCACTTACACCCTAAGGGGGCGGAGGGGTGTCAACCCATATAAAGCAAAATGTCATATCTAAAAATCTGAACATAGAATCGATTTCACATTCTGGAAATATGCTTAAAACCAACAGTAGCTGAAAGTGGCGTTAACCGCATCCACTTACACCCTAAGGGGCGGAGGGGGGCAACCATATGAATATAAATGTCATATCTAAAAATCCGAACATAGAATCGATTTCAAATTTTGGGGATATGCTTAAAACCAACAGCAGCTGAAAATGGCGTTAACCGCATCCACTTACTCCCTAAGGGGGCGAAGGGGGGTCAACCCATATAAATCAAAATGTCATATCTGAAAATCTGAACATAGAATCGATTTCACATTTTGGGGATATGCTAACAACCAATAGCAGCTGAAAGTGGCGTTAACCGCATCCACTTACACCCTAAGGGGTCGGAGGGGGGTCAACCCATATAAATCAAAATGTCATATCTGAAAATCTGAACAAAGGATCGAATTCAGACTTTGGGGATATGCTTAAAACCAATAGCAGCTGAAAATAGCATTAACCGCATCCACTTACACCCTAAGGGGGCGGAGGGGGGTCAACCCATATAAATCAAAATGTCATATCTAAAAATCTAAACATAGAATCGATTTCACATTGTGGAAATATGCTTAAAACCAACAGTAGCTGAAAGTGGCGTCAACCGAATCCACTTTCACCCTAAGGGGGCGGAGGGGGGTCAACCCATATAAATCAAAATGTCATATCTAGAAATCTGAACATGAAATCGATTTCACATTTTGGAAATATGCTTAAAACCAACAGCAGCTTAAAGTGGCGTTAACCGCATCCACTTACACCCTAAGGGGGCGGAGGGGGGTCAACCCATATGAATATAAATGTCATATCTAAAAATCCGAACATTGAATCGATTCCAAAGTTTGGGGATATGCTTAAAACCAACAGCAGCTGAAAATGGCGTTAACCGCATCCACTTACACCCTAAGAAGGCGGAGGGGGGTCAACCCATATGAAACAAAATGTCATATCTAAAAATCTGAACATAGAATCGATTTCACATTTTGGAAATATGCTCAAAACCAACAGCAGCTGAAAGTACCGTTAACCGCATCCACTTAAACCATAAGGGGGCGGAGGGGGGTCAACCCATATGAATAAAAATGTCATATCTAAAAATCCAAACATAGAATCGATTTCAAATTTTGGGGATATGCTTAAAACCAACAGCAGCTGAAAATGGCGTTAACCGCATCCACTTACACCCTAAATTGGCGGAGGGGGGTCAACCCCTATAAATCAAAATGTCATATCTAAAAATCTGAACATAGAATCGATTTCACATTTTGGGGATATGCTAACAACCAATAGCAGCTGAAAGTGGCGTTAACCGCATCCACTTACACCCCAAGGGGCGGAGGGGGGTCAACCATATGAATATAAATGTCATATCTGAATATCCGAACATAGAATCGATTCCAAATTTTGGAGATATGCTTAAAACCAACAGCAGCTGAAAATGGCGTTAACCGCATCCACTTACACCCTAAATTGGCGGAGGGGGGTCAACCCCTATAAATCAAAATGTCATATCTAAAAATCTGAATATAGAATCGATTTCACATTTTGGGGATATGCTAACAACCAATAGCAGCTGAAAGTGGCGTTAACCGCATCCACTTACACCCTAAGGGGGCAGAGGGGGGTCAACCCATATAAATCAAAATGTCATATCTAAAAATCTGAACATAGAATCAATTTCACATTTTGGAAATATGCTTAAAACAAACAGCAGCTGAAAGTGGCGTTAACCGCATCCTTTTACGCCCTAAGGGGGCGGAGGGGGGTCAACCCATATGAATATAAATGTCATATCTAAAAATCCGAACATAGAATCGATTCCAAATTTTGGGGATATGCTTAAAACCAATAGCAGCTGAAAACAGCATTAACCGCATCCACTTACACCCTGAGGGGGCGGAGGGGGGTCAACCTATATGAATATAAATGTCATATCTAAAAATCCGAACATAGAATCGATTCCAAATTTTGGGGATATGCTCAAAACCAACAGCAGCTGAAAATGTCGTTAACCGCATCCACTCACACCCTAAGGGGGCGGAGGGGGGTCAACCCATATGAATATAAATGTCATATCTAAAAATCCGAACATAGAATCGATTCCAAAGTTTGGGGATATGCTTAAAACCAACAGCAGCTGAAAATGGCGTTAACCGCATCCACTGGAGGGGGGTCAACCCATATGAATAAAAATGTCATATCTAAAAATCTGAACATAGAATCGATTTCACATTTTGGAAATATGCTTAAAACCAACAGCAGCTGAAAGTACCGTTAACCGCATCCACTTAAACCATAAGGGGGCGGAGGGGGGTCAACCCGTATAAATCAAAATGTCATATCTAAAAATCTGAACATAGAATCGATTTCACATTTTGGAAATATGCTTAAAACCAACAGTAGCTGAAAGTGGCGTTAACCGCATCCTTTTACGCCCTAAGGGGGCGGAGGGGGGTCAACCCATATGAATATAAATGTCATATCTAAAAATCCGAACATAGAATCGATTCCAAATTTTGGGGATATGCTTAAAACCAATAGCAGCTGAAAACAGCATTAACCGCATCCACTTACACCCTAAATGGGCGGAGGGGGGTCAATCCATATAAATCAAAATGTCATATCTGAAAATCTGAACATAGAATCGATTTCACATTTTGGAAATATGCTTAAAACCAACAACAGCTGAAAATGGCATTAACCGCATCCACTTACACCCTAAGGGGGCGGAGGGGGGTCAACCCATATAAATCAAAATGTCATATCTAAAAATCTGAACATAGAATCGATTTCACATTTCGGAAATATGCTTAAAACCAACAGCAGCTGAAAGTGGCGTTAACCGCATCCACTTACACCCTAAGGGGGCGGAGGCGAGTCAACCCATATGAATAAAAATGTCATATCTTAAAATCCGAACATAGAATCGATTTCACATTTTGGAGATATTTTTAAAACCAACAGCAGCTGAGAATGGCATTAACCGCATCCACTTACACCCTAAGGGGGCGGAGGGGGGGTCAACCCATTTGAATCAAAATGTCATATCTAAAAATCTGAACATAGGATCGATTTCACATTTTGGGGATATGCTAACAACCAATAGCAGCTGAAGGTGGCGTTAACCGCATCCACTTACATCCTAAGGGGGCGGAGGGGAGGTCAACCCATTTGAATCAAAATGTCATATTTAAAAATCTGAACATAGGATCGATTTCACATTTTGGGGATATGCTTACAACCAATAGCAGCTGAAGGTGGCGTTAACCGCATCCACTTACACCCTAAGGGGCGGAGGGGGGTCAACCATATGAATATAAATGTCATATCTAAATATCCGAACATAGAATCGATTCCAAATTTTGGGGATATGCTTAAAACCAACAGCAGCTGAAAATGGCGTTAACCGCATCCACTTACACCCTAAATTGGCGGAGGGGGGTCAACCCCTATAAATCAAAATGTCATATCTAAAAATCTGAACATAGAATCGATTTCAAATTTTGGGGATATGCTTAAAACCAACAGCAGCTGAAAATGGCATTAACCGCATCCACTTACACCCTGAGGGGGAGGAGGGGGGTCAACCCGTATAAATCAAAATGTCATATCTAAAAATCTGAACATAGAATCAATTTCGCATTTTGGAAATATGCTTAAAACAAACAGCAGCTGAAAGTGGCGTTAACCGCATCCTTTTACGCCCTAAGGGGGCGGAGGGGGGTCAGCCCATATGAATATAAATGTCATATCTAAAAATCCGAACATAGAATCGATTCCAAATTTTGGGGATATGGTTAAAACCAATAGCAGCTGAAAATAGCATTAACCGCATCCACTTACACCCTAAGGGGGCGGAGGGGGGTCAACCTATATAAATCGAAATGTCATATCTGAAAATCTGAACATAGGATCGAATTCAGATTTTGGGGATCTGCTTAAAACCAATAGCATCTGAAAATAGCATTTACCGCATCCACTTACACCCTAAGGAGGCGGAGGAGGGGTCAACCCATATGAATATAAATGTCATATCTAAAAATCCGAACATAGAATCGATTTCACATTCTGGAAATATGCTTAAAACCAACAGTAGCTGAAAGTGGCGTTAACCGCATCCACTTACACCCTAAGGGGGCGGAGGGGGGTCAACCCATATAAAGCAAAATGTCATATCTAAAAATCTGAACATAGAATCGATTTCACATTCTGGAAATATGCTTAAAACCAACAGTAGCTGAAAGTGGCGTTAACCGCATCCACTTACACCCTAAGGGGGCGGAGGGGGGTCAACCCATATAAAGCAAAATGTCATATCTAAAAATCTGAACATAGAATCGATTTCACATTCTGGAAATATGCTTAAAACCAACAGTAGCTGAAAGTGGCGTTAACCGCATCCACTTACACCCTAAGGGGGCGGAGGGGGTCAACCCATATGAATAAAAATGTCATATCTAAAAATCCGAACATAGAATCGATTTCAAATTTTGGGGATATGCTTAAAACCAACAGCAGCTGAAAATGGCATTAACCGCATCCACTTACACCCTTAGGGGGCGGAGGGGGGTCAACCCGTATAAATCAAAATGTCATATCTAAAAATCTGAACATAGAATCGATTTCACATTCTGGAAATATGCTTAAAACCAACAGTAGCTGAAAGTGGCGTTAACCGCATCCACTTACACCCTAAGGGGGCGGAGGGGTGTCAACCCATATAAAGCAAAATGTCATATCTAAAAATCTGAACATAGAATCGATTTCACATTCTGGAAATATGCTTAAAACCAACAGTAGCTGAAAGTGGCGTTAACCGCATCCACTTACACCCTAAGGGGCGGAGGGGGGCAACCATATGAATATAAATGTCATATCTAAAAATCCGAACATAGAATCGATTCCAAATTTTGGGGATATGCTTAAAACCAACAGCAGCTGAAAATGGCGTTAACCGCATCCACTTACTCCCTAAGGGGGCGAAGGGGGGTCAACCCATATAAATCAAAATGTCATATCTGAAAATCTGAACATAGAATCGATTTCACATTTTGGGGATATGCTAACAACCAATAGCAGCTGAAAGTGGCGTTAACCGCATCCACTTACACCCTAAGGGGTCGGAGGGGGGTCAACCCATATAAATCAAAATGTCATATCTGAAAATCTGAACAAAGGATCGAATTCAGACTTTGGGGATATGCTTAAAACCAATAGCAGCTGAAAATAGCATTAACCGCATCCACTTACACCCTAAGGGGGCGGAGGGGGGTCAACCCATATAAATCAAAATGTCATATCTAAAAATCTAAACATAGAATCGATTTCACATTGTGGAAATATGCTTAAAACCAACAGTAGCTGAAAGTGGCGTCAACCGAATCCACTTTCACCCTAAGGGGGCGGAGGGGGGTCAACCCATATAAATCAAAATGTCATATCTAGAAATCTGAACATGAAATCGATTTCACATTTTGGAAATATGCTTAAAACCAACAGCAGCTTAAAGTGGCGTTAACCGCATCCACTTACACCCTAAGGGGGCGGAGGGGGGTCAACCCATATGAATATAAATGTCATATCTAAAAATCCGAACATTGAATCGATTCCAAAGTTTGGGGATATGCTTAAAACCAACAGCAGCTGAAAATGGCGTTAACCGCATCCACTTACACCCTAAGAAGGCGGAGGGGGGTCAACCCATATGAATAAAAATGTCATATCTAAAAATCTGAACATAGAATCGATTTCACATTTTGGAAATATGCTCAAAACCAACAGCAGCTGAAAGTACCGTTAACCGCATCCACTTAAACCATAAGGGGGCGGAGGGGGGTCAACCCATATGAATAAAAATGTCATATCTAAAAATCCAAACATAGAATCGATTTCAAATTTTGGGGATATGCTTAAAACCAACAGCAGCTGAAAATGGCGTTAACCGCATCCACTTACACCCTAAATTGGCGGAGGGGGGTCAACCCCTATAAATCAAAATGTCATATCTAAAAATCTGAACATAGAATCGATTTCACATTTTGGGGATATGCTAACAACCAATAGCAGCTGAAAGTGGCGTTAACCGCATCCACTTACACCCTAAGGGGCGGAGGGGGGTCAACCATATGAATATAAATGTCATATCTGAATATCCGAACATAGAATCGATTCCAAATTTTGGAGATATGCTTAAAACCAACAGCAGCTGAAAATGGCGTTAACCGCATCCACTTACACCCTAAATTGGCGGAGGGGGGTCAACCCCTATAAATCAAAATGTCATATCTAAAAATCTGAATATAGAATCGATTTCACATTTTGGGGATATGCTCAAAACCAACAGCAGCTGAAAATGTCGTTAACCGCATCCACTCACACCCTAAGGGGGCGGAGGGGGGTCAACCCATATGAATATAAATGTCATATCTAAAAATCCGAACATAGAATCGATTCCAAAGTTTGGGGATATGCTTAAAACCAACAGCAGCTGAAAATGGCGTTAACCGCATCCACTGGAGGGGGGTCAACCCATATGAATAAAAATGTCATATCTAAAAATCTGAACATAGAATCGATTTCACATTTTGGAAATATGCTTAAAACCAACAGCAGCTGAAAGTACCGTTAACCGCATCCACTTAAACCATAAGGGGGCGGAGGGGGGTCAACCCGTATAAATCAAAATGTCATATCTAAAAATCTGAACATAGAATCGATTTCACATTTTGGAAATATGCTTAAAACCAACAGTAGCTGAAAGTGGCGTTAACCGCATCCTTTTACGCCCTAAGGGGGCGGAGGGGGGTCAACCCATATGAATATAAATGTCATATCTAAAAATCCGAACATAGAATCGATTCCAAATTTTGGGGATATGCTTAAAACCAATAGCAGCTGAAAACAGCATTAACCGCATCCACTTACACCCTGAATGGGCGGAGGGGGGTCAATCCATATAAATCAAAATGTCATATCTAAAAATCTGAACATAGAATCGATTTCACATTTTGGAAATATGCTTAAAACCAACAACAGCTGAAAATGGCATTAACCGCATCCACTTACACCCTAAGGGGTCGGAGGGGGGTCAACCCATATAAATCAAAATGTCATATCTAAAAATCTGAACATAGAATCGATTTCACATTTCGGAAATATGCTTAAAACCAACAGCAGCTGAAAGTGGCGTTAACCGCATCCACTTACACCCTAAGGGGGCGGAGGCGAGTCAACCCATATGAATAAAAATGTCATATCTTAAAATCCGAACATAGAATCGATTTCACATTTTGGAGATATTTTTAAAACCAACAGCAGCTGAGAATGGCATTAACCGCATCCACTTACACCCTAAGGGGGCGGAGGGGGGGTCAACCCATTTGAATCAAAATGTCATATCTAAAAATCTGAACATAGGATCGATTTCACATTTTGGGGATATGCTAACAACCAATAGCAGCTGAAGGTGGCGTTAACCGCATCCACTTACATCCTAAGGGGGCGGAGGGGAGGTCAACCCATTTGAATCAAAATGTCATATTTAAAAATCTGAACATAGGATCGATTTCACATTTTGGGGATATGCTTACAACCAACAGCAGCTGAAAGTGGCGTTAACCGCATCCACTTACACCCTAAGGGGCGGAGGGGGGTCAACCATATGAATATAAATGTCATATCTAAATATCCGAACATAGAATCGATTCCAAATTTTGGGGATATGCTTAAAACCAACAGCAGCTGAAAATGGCGTTAACCGCATCCACTTACACCCTAAATTGGCGGAGGGGGGTCAACCCCTATAAATCAAAATGTCATATCTAAAAATCTGAACATAGAATCGATTTCAAATTTTGGGGATATGCTTAAAACCAACAGCAGCTGAAAATGGCATTAACCGCATCCACTTACACCCTGAGGGGGAGGAGGGGGGTCAACCCGTATAAATCAAAATGTCATATCTAAAAATCTGAACATAGAATCAATTTCGCATTTTGGAAATATGCTTAAAACAAACAGCAGCTGAAAGTGGCGTTAACCGCATCCTTTTACGCCCTAAGGGGGCGGAGGGGGGTCAGCCCATATGAATATAAATGTCATATCTAAAAATCCGAACATAGAATCGATTCCAAATTTTGGGGATATGGTTAAAACCAATAGCAGCTGAAAATAGCATTAACCGCATCCACTTACACCCTAAGGGGGCGGAGGGGGGTCAACCTATATAAATCGAAATGTCATATCTGAAAATCTGAACATAGGATCGAATTCAGATTTTGGGGATCTGCTTAAAACCAATAGCATCTGAAAATAGCATTTACCGCATCCACTTACACCCTAAGGAGGCGGAGGAGGGGTCAACCCATATGAATATAAATGTCATATCTAAAAATCCGAACATAGAATCGATTTCACATTCTGGAAATATGCTTAAAACCAACAGTAGCTGAAAGTGGCGTTAACCGCATCCACTTACACCCTAAGGGGGCGGAGGGGGGTCAACCCATATAAAGCAAAATGTCATATCTAAAAATCTGAACATAGAATCGATTTCACATTCTGGAAATATGCTTAAAATCAACAGTAGCTGAAAGTGGCGTTAACCGCATCCACTTACACCCTAAGGGGGCGGAGGGGGGTCAACCCATATAAAGCAAAATGTCATATCTAAAAATCTGAACATAGAATCGATTTCACATTCTGGAAATATGCTTAAAACCAACAGTAGCTGAAAGTGGCGTTAACCGCATCCACTTACACCCTAAGGGGGCGGAGGGGGTCAACCCATATGAATAAAAATGTCATATCTAAAAATCCGAACATAGAATCGATTTCAAATTTTGGGGATATGCTTAAAACCAACAGCAGCTGAAAATGGCATTAACCGCATCCACTTACACCCTTAGGGGGCGGAGGGGGGTCAACCCGTATAAATCAAAATGTCATATCTAAAAATCCAAACATAGAATCGATTTCAAATTTTGGGGATATGCTTAAAACCAACAGCAGCTGAAAATGGCGTTAACCGCATCCACTTACACCCTAAATTGGCGGAGGGGGGTCAACCCCTATAAATCAAAATGTCATATCTAAAAATCTGAACATAGAATCGATTTCACATTTTGGGGATATGCTAACAACCAATAGCAGCTGAAAGTGGCGTTAACCGCATCCACTTACACCCTAAGGGGCGGAGGGGGGTCAACCATATGAATATAAATGTCATATCTGAATATCCGAACATAGAATCGATTCCAAATTTTGGAGATATGCTTAAAACCAACAGCAGCTGAAAATGGCGTTAACCGCATCCACTTACACCCTAAATTGGCGGAGGGGGGTCAACCCCTATAAATCAAAATGTCATATCTAAAAATCTGAATATAGAATCGATTTCACATTTTGGGGATATGCTCAAAACCAACAGCAGCTGAAAATGTCGTTAACCGCATCCACTCACACCCTAAGGGGGCGGAGGGGGGTCAACCCATATGAATATAAATGTCATATCTAAAAATCCGAACATAGAATCGATTCCAAAGTTTGGGGATATGCTTAAAACCAACAGCAGCTGAAAATGGCGTTAACCGCATCCACTGGAGGGGGGTCAACCCATATGAATAAAAATGTCATATCTAAAAATCTGAACATAGAATCGATTTCACATTTTGGAAATATGCTTAAAACCAACAGCAGCTGAAAGTACCGTTAACCGCATCCACTTAAACCATAAGGGGGCGGAGGGGGGTCAACCCGTATAAATCAAAATGTCATATCTAAAAATCTGAACATAGAATCGATTTCACATTTTGGAAATATGCTTAAAACCAACAGTAGCTGAAAGTGGCGTTAACCGCATCCTTTTACGCCCTAAGGGGGCGGAGGGGGGTCAACCCATATGAATATAAATGTCATATCTAAAAATCCGAACATAGAATCGATTCCAAATTTTGGGGATATGCTTAAAACCAATAGCAGCTGAAAACAGCATTAACCGCATCCACTTACACCCTGAATGGGCGGAGGGGGGTCAATCCATATAAATCAAAATGTCATATCTAAAAATCTGAACATAGAATCGATTTCACATTTTGGAAATATGCTTAAAACCAACAACAGCTGAAAATGGCATTAACCGCATCCACTTACACCCTAAGGGGTCGGAGGGGGGTCAACCCATATAAATCAAAATGTCATATCTAAAAATCTGAACATAGAATCGATTTCACATTTCGGAAATATGCTTAAAACCAACAGCAGCTGAAAGTGGCGTTAACCGCATCCACTTACACCCTAAGGGGGCGGAGGCGAGTCAACCCATATGAATAAAAATGTCATATCTTAAAATCCGAACATAGAATCGATTTCACATTTTGGAGATATTTTTAAAACCAACAGCAGCTGAGAATGGCATTAACCGCATCCACTTACACCCTAAGGGGGCGGAGGGGGGGTCAACCCATTTGAATCAAAATGTCATATCTAAAAATCTGAACATAGGATCGATTTCACATTTTGGGGATATGCTAACAACCAATAGCAGCTGAAGGTGGCGTTAACCGCATCCACTTACATCCTAAGGGGGCGGAGGGGAGGTCAACCCATTTGAATCAAAATGTCATATTTAAAAATCTGAACATAGGATCGATTTCACATTTTGGGGATATGCTTACAACCAATAGCAGCTGAAGGTGGCGTTAACCGCATCCACTTACACCCTAAGGGGCGGAGGGGGGTCAACCATATGAATATAAATGTCATATCTAAATATCCGAACATAGAATCGATTCCAAATTTTGGGGATATGCTTAAAACCAACAGCAGCTGAAAATGGCGTTAACCGCATCCACTTACACCCTAAATTGGCGGAGGGGGGTCAACCCCTATAAATCAAAATGTCATATCTAAAAATCTGAACATAGAATCGATTTCAAATTTTGGGGATATGCTTAAAACCAACAGCAGCTGAAAATGGCATTAACCGCATCCACTTACACCCTGAGGGGGAGGAGGGGGGTCAACCCGTATAAATCAAAATGTCATATCTAAAAATCTGAACATAGAATCAATTTCGCATTTTGGAAATATGCTTAAAACAAACAGCAGCTGAAAGTGGCGTTAACCGCATCCTTTTACGCCCTAAGGGGGCGGAGGGGGGTCAGCCCATATGAATATAAATGTCATATCTAAAAATCCGAACATAGAATCGATTCCAAATTTTGGGGATATGGTTAAAACCAATAGCAGCTGAAAATAGCATTAACCGCATCCACTTACACCCTAAGGGGGCGGAGGGGGGTCAACCTATATAAATCGAAATGTCATATCTGAAAATCTGAACATAGGATCGAATTCAGATTTTGGGGATCTGCTTAAAACCAATAGCATCTGAAAATAGCATTTACCGCATCCACTTACACCCTAAGGAGGCGGAGGAGGGGTCAACCCATATGAATATAAATGTCATATCTAAAAATCCGAACATAGAATCGATTTCACATTCTGGAAATATGCTTAAAACCAACAGTAGCTGAAAGTGGCGTTAACCGCATCCACTTACACCCTAAGGGGGCGGAGGGGGGTCAACCCATATAAAGCAAAATGTCATATCTAAAAATCTGAACATAGAATCGATTTCACATTCTGGAAATATGCTTAAAATCAACAGTAGCTGAAAGTGGCGTTAACCGCATCCACTTACACCCTAAGGGGGCGGAGGGGGGTCAACCCATATAAAGCAAAATGTCATATCTAAAAATCTGAACATAGAATCGATTTCACATTCTGGAAATATGCTTAAAACCAACAGTAGCTGAAAGTGGCGTTAACCGCATCCACTTACACCCTAAGGGGGCGGAGGGGGTCAACCCATATGAATAAAAATGTCATATCTAAAAATCCGAACATAGAATCGATTTCAAATTTTGGGGATATGCTTAAAACCAACAGCAGCTGAAAATGGCATTAACCGCATCCACTTACACCCTTAGGGGGCGGAGGGGGGTCAACCCGTATAAATCAAAATGTCATATCTAAAAATCCAAACATAGAATCGATTTCAAATTTTGGGGATATGCTTAAAACCAACAGCAGCTGAAAATGGCGTTAACCGCATCCACTTACACCCTAAATTGGCGGAGGGGGGTCAACCCCTATAAATCAAAATGTCATATCTAAAAATCTGAACATAGAATCGATTTCACATTTTGGGGATATGCTAACAACCAATAGCAGCTGAAAGTGGCGTTAACCGCATCCACTTACACCCTAAGGGGCGGAGGGGGGTCAACCATATGAATATAAATGTCATATCTGAATATCCGAACATAGAATCGATTCCAAATTTTGGAGATATGCTTAAAACCAACAGCAGCTGAAAATGGCGTTAACCGCATACACTTACAACATAAATTGGCGGAGGGGGGTCAACCCCTATAAATCAAAATGTCATATCTAAAAATCTGAATATAGAATCGATTTCACATTTTGGGGATATGCTAACAACCAATAGCAGCTGAAAGTGGCGTTAACCGCATCCACTTACACCCTAAGGGGGCAGAGGGGGGTCAACCCATATAAATCAAAATGTCATATCTAAAAATCTGAACATAGAATCAATTTCACATTTTGGAAATATGCTTGAAACAAACAGCAGCTGAAAGTGGCGTTAACCGCATCCTTTTACGCCCTAAGGGGGCGGAGGGGGGTCAACCCATATGAATATAAATGTCATATCTAAAAATCCGAACATAGAATCGATTCCAAATTTTGGGGATATGCTTAAAACCAATAGCAGCTGAAAACAGCATTAACCGCATCCACTTACACCCTGAGGGGGCGGAGGGGGGTCAACCTATATGAATATAAATGTCATATCTAAAAATCCGAACATAGAATCGATTCCAAATTTTGGGGATATGCTCAAAACCAACAGCAGCTGAAAATGTCGTTAACCGCATCCACTCACACCCTAAGGGGGCGGAGGGGGGTCAACCCATATGAATATAAATGTCATATCTAAAAATCCGAACATAGAATCGATTCCAAAGTTTGGGGATATGCTTAAAACCAACAGCAGCTGAAAATGGCGTTAACCGCATCCACTGGAGGGGGGTCAACCCATATGAATAAAAATGTCATATCTAAAAATCTGAACATAGAATCGATTTCACATTTTGGAAATATGCTTAAAACCAACAGCAGCTGAAAGTACCGTTAACCGCATCCACTTAAACCATAAGGGGGCGGAGGGGGGTCAACCCGTATAAATCAAAATGTCATATCTAAAAATCTGAACATAGAATCGATTTCACATTTTGGAAATATGCTTAAAACCAACAGTAGCTGAAAGTGGCGTTAACCGCATCCTTTTACGCCCTAAGGGGGCGGAGGGGGGTCAACCCATATGAATATAAATGTCATATCTAAAAATCCGAACATAGAATCGATTCCAAATTTTGGGGATATGCTTAAAACCAATAGCAGCTGAAAACAGCATTAACCGCATCCACTTACACCCTAAATGGGCGGAGGGGGGTCAATCCATATAAATCAAAATGTCATATCTAAAAATCTGAACATAGAATCGATTTCACATTTTGGAAATATGCTTAAAACCAACAACAGCTGAAAATGGCATTAACCGCATCCACTTACACCCTAAGGGGGCGGAGGGGGGTCAACCCATATAAATCAAAATGTCATATCTAAAAATCTGAACATAGAATCGATTTCACATTTCGGAAATATGCTTAAAACCAACAGCAGCTGAAAGTGGCGTTAACCGCATCCACTTACACCCTAAGGGGGCGGAGGCGAGTCAACCCATATGAATAAAAATGTCATATCTTAAAATCCGAACATAGAATCGATTTCACATTTTGGAGATATTTTTAAAACCAACAGCAGCTGAGAATGGCATTAACCGCATCCACTTACACCCTAAGGGGGCGGAGGGGGGGTCAACCCATTTGAATCAAAATGTCATATCTAAAAATCTGAACATAGGATCGATTTCACATTTTGGGGATATGCTAACAACCAATAGCAGCTGAAGGTGGCGTTAACCGCATCCACTTACATCCTAAGGGGGCGGAGGGGAGGTCAACCCATTTGAATCAAAATGTCATATTTAAAAATCTGAACATAGGATCGATTTCACATTTTGGGGATATGCTTACAACCAATAGCAGCTGAAGGTGGCGTTAACCGCATCCACTTACACCCTAAGGGGCGGAGGGGGGTCAACCATATGAATATAAATGTCATATCTAAATATCCGAACATAGAATCGATTCCAAATTTTGGGGATATGCTTAAAACCAACAGCAGCTGAAAATGGCGTTAACCGCATCCACTTACACCCTAAATTGGCGGAGGGGGGTCAACCCCTATAAATCAAAATGTCATATCTAAAAATCTGAACATAGAATCGATTTCAAATTTTGGGGATATGCTTAAAACCAACAGCAGCTGAAAATGGCATTAACCGCATCCACTTACACCCTGAGGGGGAGGAGGGGTGTCAACCCGTATAAATCAAAATGTCATATCTAAAAATCTGAACATAGAATCAATTTCGCATTTTGGAAATATGCTTAAAACAAACAGCAGCTGAAAGTGGCGTTAACCGCATCCTTTTACGCCCTAAGGGGGCGGAGGGGGGTCAGCCCATATGAATATAAATGTCATATCTAAAAATCCGAACATAGAATCGATTCCAAATTTTGGGGATATGGTTAAAACCAATAGCAGCTGAAAATAGCATTAACCGCATCCACTTACACCCTAAGGGGGCGGAGGGGGGTCAACCTATATAAATCGAAATGTCATATCTGAAAATCTGAACATAGGATCGAATTCAGATTTTGGGGATCTGCTTAAAACCAATAGCATCTGAAAATAGCATTTACCGCATCCACTTACACCCTAAGGAGGCGGAGGAGGGGTCAACCCATATGAATATAAATGTCATATCTAAAAATCCGAACATAGAATCGATTTCACATTCTGGAAATATGCTTAAAACCAACAGTAGCTGAAAGTGGCGTTAACCGCATCCACTTACACCCTAAGGGGGCGGAGGGGGGTCAACCCATATAAAGCAAAATGTCATATCTAAAAATCTGAACATAGAATCGATTTCACATTCTGGAAATATGCTTAAAACCAACAGTAGCTGAAAGTGGCGTTAACCGCATCCACTTACACCCTAAGGGGGCGGAGGGGGGTCAACCCATATAAAGCAAAATGTCATATCTAAAAATCTGAACATAGAATCGATTTCACATTCTGGAAATATGCTAAAACCAACAGTAGCTGAAAGTGGCGTTAACCGCATCCACTTACACCCTAAGGGGGCGGAGGGGGTCAACCCATATGAATAAAAATGTCATATCTAAAAATCCGAACATAGAATCGATTTCAAATTTTGGGGATATGCTTAAAACCAACAGCAGCTGAAAATGGCATTAACCGCATCCACTTACACCCTTAGGGGGCGGAGGGGGGTCAACCCGTATAAATCAAAATGTCATATCTAAAAATCTGAACATAGAATCGATTTCACATTTTGGAAATATGCTTAAAACCAACAGTAGCTGAAAGTGGCGTTAACCGCATCCACTTTCACCCTAAGGGGGCGGAGGGGGGTCAACCCATATAAAGCAAAATGTCATATCTGAAAATCTGAACATAGAATCGATTTCACATTCTGGAAATATGCTTAAAACCAACAGTAGCTGAAAGTGGCGTTAACCGCAACCACTTACACCCTAAGGGGGCGGAGGGGGGTCAACCCATATAAAGCAAAATGTCATATCTAAAAATCTGAACATAGAATCGATTTCACATTCTGGAAATATGCTTAAAACCAACAGTAGCTGAAAGTGGCGTTAACCGCATCCACTTACACCCTAAGGGGGCGGAGGGGTGTCAACCCATATAAATCAAAATGTCATATCAAAAAATCTGAACATAGAATCGATTTCACATTTTGGAAATATGCGTAAAACCAACAGCAGCTGAAAGTGGCGTTAACCGCATCCACTTACACCCTGAGGGGGCGAAGGGGGGTCAACCAATATAAATCAAAATGTCATATCTAAAAATCTGAACATAGAATCGATTTCACATTTTGAGGATATGCTAACAACCAATAGCAGCAGAAAGTGGCGTTAACCGCATCCACTTACACCCTAAGGGGGCGGAGGGGGTCAACCCATATGAATAAAAATGTCATATCTAAAAATCCGAACATAGAATCGATTTCAAATTTTGGGGATATGCTTAAAACCAACAGCAGCTGAAAATGGCATTAACCGCATCCACTTACACCCTGAGGGGGCGGAGGGGGGTCAACCCGTATAAATCAAAATGTCATATCTAAAAATCTGAACATAGAATCGATTTCACATTTTGGAAATATGCTTAAAACCAACAGTAGCTGAAAGTGGCGTTAACCGCATCCACTTTCACCCTAAGGGGGCGGAGGGGGGTCAACCCATATAAATCAAAATGTCATATCTAAAAATCTGAACATAGAATCGATTTCACATTTTGGAAATATGCTTAAAACCATCAGCAGCTTAAAGTGGCGTTAACCGCATCCACTTACACCCTAAGGGGGCGGAGGGGGGTCAACCCATATGAATAAAAATGTTATATCTGAAAATCCGAACATAGAATCGATTTCACATTTTGGAAATATGTTTAAAACCAACAGCAGCTGAAAATGGCATTAACCGCATCCACTTACACCCTAAGGGGGCGGAGGGGGGTCGACCCATATAAATCAAAATGTCATATCTAAAAATCCGAACATAGAATCGATTTCACATTTTGGAAATATGCTTAAAACCAACAGCAGCTGAAAATGGCATTAACCGCATCCACTTACACCCTAAGGGGGCGGAGGGGGGTCAACCAATATAAATCAAAATGTCATATCTAAAAATCTGAACATAGAATTGATTTCACATTTTGAGGATATGCTTACCAATAGCCGCTGAAAGTGGCGTTCACCGCATCCACTTACACCCTAAGGGGTCGGAGGGGGGTCAACCCATATAAATCAAAATGTCATATCTGAAAATCTGAACATAGGATCGAATTCAGACTTTGGGGATATGCTTAAAACCAATAGCAGCTGAAAATAGCATTAACCGCATCCACTTACACCCTAAGGGGGCGGAGGGGGGTCAACCCATATAAATCAAAATGTCATATCTAAAAATCTGAACATAGAATCGATTTCACATTGTGGAAATATGCTTAAAACCAACAGTAGCTGAAAGTGGCATCAACCGCATCCACTTTCACCCTAAGTTGGCGGAGGGGGGTCAACCCATATAAATCAAAATGTCATATCTAGAATTCTGAACATAGAATCGATTTCACATTTTGGAAATATGCTTAAAACCAACAGCAGCTTAAAGTGGCGTTAACCGCATCCACTTACACCCTAAGGGGGCGGAGGGGGGTCAACCCATATGAATATTAATGTCATATCTAAAAATCCGAACATAGAATCGATTCCAAAGTTTGGGGATATGCTTAAAACCAACAGCAGCTGAGAATGGCGTTAACCGCATCCACTTACACCCTAAGGGGGCGGAGGGGGGTCAACCCATATGAATAAAAATGTCATATCTAAAAATCTGAACATAGAATCGATTTCACATTTTGGAAATATGCTTAAACCAACAGCAGCTGAAAGTACCCTTAACCGCATCCACTTAAATCATAAGGGGGCGGAGGGGGGTCAACCCATATGAATAAAAATGTCATATCTAAAAATCCGAACATAGAATCGATTTCAAATTTTGGGGATATGCTAAAAACAAACAGCAGCTGAAAATGGCATTAACCGCAACCACTTACATCCTAAGGGGGCGGAGGGGGGTCAACCCATATAAATCAAAATGTCATATCTAAAAATCTGAACATAGAATCGATTTCACATTTTGGAAATATGCGTAAAACCAACAGCAGCTGAAAGTGGCGTTAACTGCATCCACTTTCACCCTGAGGGGGCGGAGGGGGGTCAACCCATATGAATAAAAATGTCATATCTGAAAATCCGAACATAGAATCGATTTCACATTTTGGAAATATGCTTGAAACCAACAGCAGCTGAAAATGGCATTAACCGCATCCACTTACACCCTAAGGGGGCGGAGGGGGGTCAACCAATATAAATCAAAATGTCATATCTAAAAATTTTGGGGATATGCTAACCAATAGCAGCTGAAAGTGGCGTTAACCGCATCCACTTTTACCCTAAGGGGGCGGAGGGGGGGTCAACCCATTTGAATCAAAATGTCATATCTAAAAATCTGAACATAGGATCGATTTCACATTTTGGGGATATGCTAACAACCAATAGCAGCTGAAGGTGGCGTTAACCGCATCCACTTACACCCTAAGGGGCGGTGGGGGGTCAACCATATGAATATAAATGTCATATCTAAATATCCGAACATAGAATCGATTCCAAATTTTGGGGATATGCTTAAAACCAACAGCAGCTGAAAATGGCGTTAACCGCATCCACTTACACCCTAAGTTGGCGGAGGGGGGTCAACCCCTATAAATCAAAATGTCATATCTGAAAATCTGAACATAGGATCGAATTCAGATTTTGGGGATATGCTTAAAACCAATAGCAGCTGAAAATGGCGTTAACCGCATCCACTTACACCCTAAGGGGGCGGAGGGGGGTCAACCCATATGAATTAAAATGTCATATTTGAAAATCTGAACATAGGATCGATTTCACATTTTGGGGATATGCTAACAACCAATAGCAGCTGAAGGTGGCGTTAACCGCATCCACTTACACCCTAAGGGGCGGTGGGGGGTCAACCATATGAATATAAATGTCATATCTAAATATCCGAACATAGAATCGATTCCAAATTTTGGGGATATGCTAACAACCAATAGCAGCTGAGAGTGGCGTTAACCGCATCCACTTACACCCTAAGGGGGCGGAGGAGGGTCAACCCATATAAATCAAAATGTCATATCTAAAAATCTGAACATAGAATCGATTTCACATTTTGGGGATATGCTAACAACCAATAGCAGCTGAAAGTGGCGTTAACCGCATCCACTTACACCCTAAGGGGGCGGAGGGGGGTCAACCCATATAAATCAAAATGTCATATCTAAAAATCTGAACATAGAATCGATTTCACATTTTGGAAATATGCTTAAAACCAACAGCAGCTGAAAGTGGCGTTAACCGCATCCTTTTACGCCCTAAGGGGGCGGAGGGGGGTCAACCCATATGAATATAAATGTCATATCTAAAAATCCGAACATAGAATCGATTCCAAATTTTGGGGATATGCTTAAAACCAATAGCAGCTGAAAATAGCATTAACCGCATCCACTTACACCCTAAGGGGGCGGAGGGGGGTCAACCTATATAAATCGAAATGTCATATCTGAAAATCTGAACATAGGATCGCATTCAGATTTTGGGGATATGCTTAAAACCAATAGCATCTGAAAATAGCATTTACCGCATCCACTCACACCCTAAGGGGGCGGAGGAGGGGTCAACCCATATGAATATAAATGTCATATCTAAAAATCCGAACATAGTATCGATTCCAAATTTTGGGGATATGTTTAAAACCAACAGCAGCTGAAAATGTCGTTAACCGCATCCACTTACACCCTAAGGGGGCGGAGGGGGGTCAACCCATATGAATATAAATGTCATATCTAAAAATCCGAACATAGAATCGATTCCAAAGTTTTGGGATATGCTAACAACCAATAGCAGCTGAAAGTGGCGTTAACCGCATCCAATTACACCCTAAGGGGGCGGAGGAGGGTCAACCCATATAAATCAAAATGTCATATCTAAAAATCTGAACATAGAATCGATTTCACATTTTGGGGATATGCTAACAACCAATAGCAGCTGAAAGTGGCGTTAACCGCATCCACTTACACCCTAAGGGGGCGGAGGGGGGTCAACCCATATAAATCAAAATGTCATATCTAAAAATCTGAACATAGAATCGATTTCACATTTTGGAAATATGCTTAAAACCAACAGCAGCTGAAAGTGGCGTTAACCGCATCCTTTTACGCCCTAAGGGGGCGGAGGGGGGTCAACCCATATGAATATAAATGTCATATCTAAAAATCCGAACATAGAATCGATTCCAAATTTTGGGGATATGCTTAAAACCAACAGCAGCTGAAAATAGCATTAACCGCATCCACTTACACCCTAAGGGGGCGGAGGGGGGTCAACCTATATAAATCGAAATGTCATATCTGAAAATCTGAACATAGGATCGAATTCAGATTATGGGGATATGCTTAAAACCAATAGCATCTGAAAATAGCATTTACCGCATCCACTTACACCCTAAGGGGGCGGAGGAGGGGTCAACCCATATGAATATAAATGCCATATCTAAAAATCCGAACATAGTATCGATTTCAAATTTTGGGGATATGCTTAAAACCAACAGCAGCTGAAAATGTCGTTAACCGCATCCACTTACACCCTAAGGGGGCGGAGGGGGGTCAACCCATATGAATATAAATGTCATATCTAAAAATCCGAACATAGAATCGATTCCAAAGTTTGGGGATATGCTTAAAACCAACAGCAGCTGAAAATGGCGTTAACCGCATCCACTGGAGGGGGGTCAACCCATATTAATAAAAATGTCATATCTAAAAATCTGAACATAAAATCGATTTCACATTTTGGAAATATGCTTAAAACCAACAGCAGCTGAAAGTACCGTTAACCGCATCCACTTAAACCATAAGGGAGCGGAGGGGGGTCAACCCATATGAATAAAAATGTCATATCTAAAAATCCGAACATAGAATCGATTTCAAATTTTGGGGATATGCTTAAAACAAACAGCAGCTGAAAATGGCATTAACCGCAACCACTTACACCCTAAGGGGGCGAAGGGGGGTCAACCCATATAAAGCAAAATGTCATATCTAAAAATCTGAACATAGAATCGATTTCACATTTTGGAAATATGATTAAAACCAACAGTAGCTGAAAGTGGCGTTAACCGCATCCACTTACACCCTAAGGGGTCGGAGGGGGGTCAACCCATATAAATTAAAATGTCATATCAAAAAATCTGAATATAGAATCGATTTCACATTTTGGAAATATGCGTAAAACCAACAGCAGCTGAAAGTGGCGTTAACCGCATCCACTTACACCCTGAGGGGGCGAAGGGGGGTCAACCAATATAAATCAAAATGTCATATCTAAAAATCTGAACATAGAATCGATTTCACATTTTGAGGATATGCTAACAACCAATAGCAGCAGAAAGTGGCGTTAACCGCATCCACTTACACCCTAAGGGGGCGGAGGGGGGTCAACCCATATGAATATAAATGTCATATTTAAAAATCTGAACATTGGATCGATTTCACATTTTGGGGATATGCTAACAACCAATAGCAGCTGAAAGTGGCGTTAACCGCATCCACTTACACCCTAAGGGGGCGGAGGGGGGTCAACCCATATGAATAAAAATGTCATATCTAAAAATCTGAACATAGAATCGATTTCACATTTTGGAAATATGCTTAAAACCAACAGCAGCTAAAAGTACCGTTAACCGCATCCACTTACACCCTAAGGGGGCGGAGGGGGGTCAACCCATATGAATAAAAATGTCATATCTAAAAATCCAAACATAGAATCGATTTCAAATTTTGGGGATATGCTTAAAACCAACAGCAGCTGAAAATGGCATTAACCGCATCCACTTACACCCTAAGGGGGCGGAGGGGGGTCAACCCATATAAATCAAAATGTCATATCTGAACATAGAATCGATTTCACATTTTGGAAATATGCTTAAAACCAACAGTAGCTGAAAGTGGCGTTAACCGCATCCACTTTCACCCTAAGGGGTCGGAGGGGGGTCAACCCATATAAATCAAAATGTCATATCTGAAAATCTGAACATAGAATCGATTTCACATTTTGGGGATATGCTAACAACCAATAGCAGCTGAAAGTGGCGTTAACCGCATCCACTTACACCCTAAGGGGGCGGAGGGGGGTCAACCCATATAAATCAAAATGTCATATCTAAAAATCTGAACATAGAATCGATTTCACATTTTGGAGATATGCTTAAAACCAACAGCAGCTGAAAGTGGCGTTAACCGCATCCTTTCACGCACTTAGGGGGCGGAGGGGGGTCAACCCATATGAATATAAATGTCATATCTAAAAATCCGAACATAGAATCGATTCCAAATTTTGGGGATATGCTTAAAACCAATAGCAGCTGAAAATAGCATTAACCGCATCCACTTACACCCTAAGGGGGCGGAGGGGGTCAACCTATATAAATCGAAATGTCATATCTGAAAATCTGAACATAGGATCGAATTCAGATTATGGGGATATGCTTAAAACCAATAGCATCTGAAAATAGCATTCACCGCATCCACTTACACCCTAAGGGGGCGGAGGAGGGGTCAACCCATATGAATATAAATGTCATATCTAAAAATCCGAACATAGTATCGATTCCAAATTTTGGGGATATGCTTAAAACAAACAGCAGCTGAAAATGTCGTTAACCGCATCCACTTACACCCTAAGGGGGCGGAGGGGGGTCAACCCATATGAATATAAATGCCATATCTAAAAATCCGAACATAGAATCGATTCCAAAGTTTGGGGATATGCTTAAAACCAACAGCAGCTGAAAATGGCGTTAACCGCATCCACTGGAGGGGGGTCAACCCATATTAATAAAAATGTCATATCTAAAAATCTGAACATAAAATCGATTTCACATTTTGGAAATATGCTTAAAACCAACAGCAGCTGAAAGTACCGTTAACCGCATCCACTTAAACCATAAGGGAGCGGAGGGGGGTCAACCCATATGAATAAAAATGTCATATCTAAAAATCCGAACATAGAATCGATTTCAAATTTTGGGGATATGCTTAAAACAAACAGCAGCTGAAAATGGCATTAACCGCAACCACTTACAACCTAAGGGGGCGAAGGGGGGTCAACCCATATAAAGCAAAATGTCATATCTAAAAATCTGAACATAGAATCGATTTCACATTTTGGAAATATGATTAAAACCAACAGTAGCTGAAAGTGGCGTTAACCGCATCCACTTACACCCTAAGGGGTCGGAGGGGGGTCAACCCATATAAATTAAAATGTCATATCAAAAAATCTGAATATAGAATCGATTTCACATTTTGGAAATATGCGTAAAACCAACAGCAGCTGAAAGTGGCGTTAACCGCATCCACTTACACCCTGAGGGGGCGAAGGGGGGTCAACCAATATAAATCAAAATGTCATATCTAAAAATCTGAACATAGAATCGATTTCACATTTTGAGGATATGCTAACAACCAATAGCAGCAGAAAGTGGCGTTAACCGCATCCACTTACACCCTGAGGAGGCGGAGGGGGGTCAACCCATATGAATATAAATGTCATATTTAAAAATCTGAACATAGGATCGATTTCACATTTTGGGGATATGCTAACAACCAATAGCAGCTGAAAGTGGCGTTAACCGCATCCACTTACACCCTAAGGGGGCGGAGGGGGGTCAACCCATATGAATAAAAATGTCATATCTAAAAATCTGAACATAGAATCGATTTCACATTTTGGAAATATGCTTAAAACCAACAGCAGCTAAAAGTACCGTTAACCGCATCCACTTACACCCTAAGGGGGCGGAGGGGGGTCAACCCATATGAATAAAAATGTCATATCTAAAAATCCAAACATAGAATCGATTTCAAATTTTGGGGATATGCTTAAAACCAACAGCAGCTGAAAATGGCATTAACCGCATCCACTTACACCCTAAGGGGGCGGAGGGGGGTCAACCCATATAAATCAAAATGTCATATCTGAACATAGAATCGATTTCACATTTTGGAAATATGCTTAAAACCAACAGTAGCTGAAAGTGGCGTTAACCGCATCCACTTTCACCCTAAGGGGTCGGAGGGGGGTCAACCCATATAAATCAAAATGTCATATCTGAAAATCTGAACATAGAATCGATTTCACATTTTGGGGATATGCTAACAACCAATAGCAGCTGAAAGTGGCGTTAACCGCATCCACTTACACCCTAAGGGGGCGGAGGGGGGTCAACCCATATAAATCAAAATGTCATATCTAAAAATCTGAACATAGAATCGATTTCACATTTTGGAAATATGCTTAAAACCAACAGCAGCTGAAAGTGGCGTTAACCGCATCCTTTTACGCACTAAGGGGGCGGAGGGGGGTCAACCCATATGAATATAAATGTCATATCTAAAAATCCGAACATAGAATCGATTCCAAATTTTGGGGATATGCTTAAAACCAATAGCAGCTGAAAATAGCATTAACCGCATCCACTTACACCCTAAGGGGGCGGAGGGGGGTCAACCTATATAAATCGAAATGTCATATCTGAAAATCTGAACATAGGATCGAATTCAGATTATGGGGATATGCTTAAAACCAATAGCATCTGAAAATAGCATTTACCGCATCCACTTACACCCTAAGGGGGCGGAGGAGGGGTCAACCCATATGAATATAAATGTCATATCTAAAAATCCGAACATAGTATCGATTCCAAATTTTGGGGATATGCTTAAAACAAACAGCAGCTGAAAATGTCGTTAACCGCATCCACTTACACCCTAAGGGGGCGGAGGGGGGTCAACCCATATGAATATAAATGTCATATCTAAAAATCCGAACATAGAATCGATTCCAAAGTTTGGGGATATGCTTAAAACCAACAGCAGCTGAAAATGGCGTTAACCGCATCCACTGGAGGGGGGTCAACCCATATTAATAAAAATGTCATATCTAAAAATCTGAACATAAAATCGATTTCACATTTTGGAAATATGCTTAAAACCAACAGCAGCTGAAAGTACCGTTAACCGCATCCACTTAAACCATAAGGGAGCGGAGGGGGGTCAACCCATATGAATAAAAATGTCATATCTAAAAATCCGAACATAGAATCGATTTCAAATTTTGGGGATATGCTTAAAACAAACAGCAGCTGAAAATGGCATTAACCGCAACATCTTACACCCTAAGGGGGCGAAGGGGGGTCAATCCATATAAAGCAAAATGTCATATCTAAAAATCTGAACATAGAATCGATTTCACATTTTGGAAATATGATTAAAACCAACAGTAGCTGAAAGTGGCGTTAACCGCATCCACTTACACCCTAAGGGGTCGGAGGGGGGTCAATCCATATAAATTAAAATGTCATATCAAAAAATCTGAATATAGAATCGATTTCACATTTTGGAAATATGCGTAAAACCAACAGCAGCTGAAAGTGGCGTTAACCGCATCCACTTACACCCTGAGGGGGCGAAGGGGGGTCAACCAATATAAATCAAAATGTCATATCTAAAAATCTGAACATAGAATCGATTTCACATTTTGAGGATATGCTAACAACCAATAGCAGCAGAAAGTGGCGTTAACCGCATCCACTTACACCCTAAGGGGGCGGAGGGGGGTCAACCCATCTGAATATAAATGTCATATTTAAAAATCTGAACATAGGATCGATTTCACATTTTGGGGATATGCTAACAACCAATAGCAGCTGAAAGTGGCGTTAACCGCATCCACTTACACCCTAAGGGGGCGGAGGGGGGTCAACCCATATGAATAAAAATGTCATATCTAAAAATCTGAACATAGAATCGATTTCACATTTTGGAAATATGCTTAAAACCAACAGCAGCTGAAAGTACCGTTAACCGCATCCACTTACACCCTAAGGGGGCGGAGGGGGGTCAACCCATATGAATAAAAATGTCATATCTAAAAATCCAAACATAGAATCGATTTCAAATTTTGGGGATATGCTTAAAACCAACAGCAGCTGAAAATGGCTTTAACCGCATCCACTTACACCCTAAGGGGGCGGAGGGGGGTCAACCCATATAAATCAAAATGTCATATCTGAACATAGAATCGATTTCACATTTTGGAAATATGCTTAAAACCAACAGTAGCTGAAAGTGGCGTTAACCGCATCCACTTTCACCCTAAGGGGTCGGAGGGGGGTCAACCCATATAAATCAAAATGTCATATCTAAAAATCTGAACATAGAATCGATTTCACATTTTGGAAATATGCTTCAAACCAACAGCAGCTTAAAGTGGCGTTAACCGCATCCACTTACACCCTAAGGGGGCGGAGGGGGGTCAACCCATATGAATAAAAATGTCATATCTGAAAATCCGAACATAGAATCGATTTCACATTTTGGAAATATGCTTAAAACCAACAGCAGCTGAAAATGGCATAAACCGCATCCACTTACACCCTAAGGGGGCGGAGGGGGGTCAACCCATATGAATCAAAATGTCATATCTAAAAATCCGAACATAGAATCGATTTCACATTTTGGAAATATGCTTAAAACCAACAGCAGCTGAAAATGGCATTAACCGCATCCACTTACACCCTAAGGGGGCGGAGGGGGGTCAACCAATATAAATCAAAATGTCATATCTAAAAATCTGAACATAGAATCGATTTCACATTTTGAGGATATGCTTACCAATAGCCGCTGAAAGTGGCGTTCACCGCATCCACTTACACCCTAAGGGGGCGGAGGGGGGGTCAACCCATTTGAATCAAAATGTCATATCTAAAAATCTGAACATAGGATCGATTTCACATTTTGGGGATATGCTAACAACCAATAGCAGCTGAAAGTGGCGTTAACCGCATCCACTTACACCCTAAGGGGCGGAGGGGGGCAACCATATGAATATAAATGTCATATCTAAAAATCCGAACATAGAATCGATTCCAAATTTTGGGGATATGCTTAAAACCAACAGCAGCTGAAAATGGCGTTAACCGCATCCACTTACTCCCCAAGGGGGCGAAGGGGGGTCAACCCATATAAATCAAAATGTCATATCTGAAAATCTGAACATAGAATCGATTTCACATTTTGGGGATATGCTAACAACCAATAGCAGCTGAAAGTGGCGTTAACCGCATCCACTTACACCCTAAGGGGTCGGAGGGGGGTCAACCCATATAAATCAAAATGTCATATCTGAAAATCTGAACGAAGGATCGAATTCAGACTTTGGGGATATGCTTAAAACCAATAGCAGCTGAAAATAGCATTGACCGCATCCACTTACACCCTAAGGGGGCGGAGGGGGGTCAACCCATATAAATCAAAATGTCATATCTAAAAATCTGAACATAGAATCGATTTCACATTGTGGAAATATGCTTAAAACCAACAGTAGCTGAAAGTGTCGTCAACCGCATCCACTTTCACCCTAAGGGGGCGGAGGGGGGTCAACCCATATAAATCAAAATGTCATATCTAGAAATCTGAACATAGAATCGATTTCACATTTTGGAAATATGCTTAAAACCAACAGCAGCTTAAAGTGGCGTTAACCGCATCCACTTACACCCTAAGTGGGCGGAGGGGGGTCAACCCATATGAATATAAATGTCATATCTAAAAATCCGAACATTGAATCGATTCCAAAGTTTGGGGATATGCTTAAAACCAACAGCAGCTGAAAATGGCGTTAACCGCATCCACTTACATCCTAAATTGGCGGAGGGGGGTCAACCCCTATAAATCAAAATGTCATATCTAAAAATCTGAACATAGAATCGATTTCACATTTTGGGGATATGCTAACAACCAATAGCAGCTGAAAGTGGCGTTAACCGCATCCACTTACACCCTAAGGGGCGGAGGGGGGTCAACCATATGAATATTGATGTCATATCTAAAAATCCGAACATAGCATCGATTTCAAATTTTGGGGATATGCTTAAAACCAATAGCAGCTGAAAATAGCATTGACCGCATCCACTTACACCCTAAGGGGGCGGAGGGGGGTCAACCCATATAAATCAAAATGTCATATCTAAAAATCTGAACATAGAATCGATTTCACATTGTGGAAATATGCTTAA
The DNA here is from genome assembly GCF_914767665.1 of Harmonia axyridis. Classification (NCBI taxonomy): domain Eukaryota; kingdom Metazoa; phylum Arthropoda; class Insecta; order Coleoptera; family Coccinellidae; genus Harmonia; species Harmonia axyridis. The sequence goes on along the minus strand of NC_059508.1, from coordinate 28,966,634 downwards.
AACCAACAGTAGCTGAAAGTGGCGTCAACCGCATCCACTTTCACCCTAAGGGGGCGGAGGGGGGTCAACCCATATAAATCAAAATGTCATATCTAGAAATCTGAACATAGAATCGATTTCACATTTTGGAAATATGCTTAAAACCAACAGCAGCTTAAAGTGGCGTTAACCGCATCCACTTACACCCTAAGGGGGCGGAGGGGGGTCAACCCATATGAATATAAATGTCATATCTAAAAATCCGAACATTGAATCGATTCCAAAGTTTGGGGATATGCTTAAAACCAACAGCAGCTGAAAATGGCGTTAACCGCATCCACTTACACCCTAAGGGGGCGGAGGGGGTTCAACCCATATGAATAAAAATGTCATATCTAAAAATCTGAACATAGAATCGATTTCACATTTTGGAAATATGCTCAAAACCAACAGCAGCTGAAAGTACCGTTAACCGCATCCACTTAAACCATAAGGGGGCGGAGGGGGGTCAACCCATATGAATAAAAATGTCATATCTAAAAATCCGAACATAGAATCGATTTCAAATTTTGGGGATATGCTTAAAACCAACAGCAGCTGAAAATGGCGTTAACCGCATCCACTTACATCCTAAATTGGCGGAGGGGGGTCAACCCCTATAAATCAAAATGTCATATCTAAAAATCTGAACATAGAATCGATTTCACATTTTGGGGATATGCTAACAACCAATAGCAGCTGAAAGTGGCGTTAACCGCATCCACTTACACCCTAAGGGGCGGAGGGGGGTCAACCATATGAATATAAATGTCATATCTAAATATCCGAACATAGAATCGATTCCAAATTTTGGGGATATGCTTAAAACCAACAGCAGCTGAAAATGGCGTTAACCGCATCCACTTACACCCTAAATTGGCGGAGGGGGGTCAACCCCTATAAATCAAAAGGTCATATCTAAAAATCTGAATATAGAATCGATTTCACATTTTGGGGATATGCTAACAACCAATAGCAGCTGAAAGTGGCGTTAACCGCATCCACTTACACCCTAAGGGGGCGGAGGGGGGTCAACCCATATAAATCAAAATGTCATATCTAAAAATCTGAACATAGAATCAATTTCACATTTTGGAAATATGCTTAAAACAAACAGCAGCTGAAAGTGGCGTTAACCGCATCCTTTTACGCCCTAAGGGGGCGGAGGGGGGTCAACCCATATGAATATAAATGTCATATCTAAAAATCCGAACATAGAATCGATTCCAAATTTTGGGGATATGCTTAAAACCAATAGCAGCTGAAAACAGCATTAACCGCATCCACTTACACCCTGAGGGGGCGGAGGGGGGTCAACCTATATAAATCGAAATGTCATATCTGAAAATCTGAACATAGGATCGAATTCAGATTTTGGGGATATGCTTAAAACCAATAGCATCTGAAAATAGCATTTGCCGCATCCACTTACACCCTAAGGAGGCGGAGGAGGGGTCAACCCATATGAATATAAATGTCATATCTAAAAATCCGAACATAGAATCGATTCCAAATTTTGGGGATATGCTTAAAACCAACAGCAGCTGAAAATGTCGTTAACCGCATCCACTCACACCCTAAGGGGGCGGAGGGGGGTCAACCCATATGAATATAAATGTCATATCTAAAAATCCGAACATAGAATCGATTCCAAATTTTGGGGATATGCTTAAAACCAACAGCAGCTGAAAATGTCGTTAACCGCATCCACTCACACCCTAAGGGGGCGGAGGGGGGTCAACCCATATGAATATAAATGTCATATCTAAAAATCCGAACATAGAATCGATTCCAAAGTTTGGGGATATGCTTAAAACCAACAGCAGCTGAAAATGGCGTTAACCGCATCCACTGGAGGGGGGTCAACCCATATGAATAAAAATGTCATATCTAAAAATCTGAACATAGAATCGATTTCACATTTTGGAAATATGCTTAAAACCAACAGCAGCTGAAAGTACCGTTAACCGCATCCACTTAAACCATAAGGGGGCGGAGGGGGGTCAACCCATATGAATAAAAATGTCATATCTAAAAATCCGAACATAGAATCGATTTCATTATTTTGGGGATATGCTTAAAACAAACAGCAGCTGAAAATGGCATTAACCGCAACCACTTACACCCTAAGGGGGCGGAGGAGGGTCAACCCATATAAAGCAAAATGTCATATCTAAAAATCTGAACATAGAATCGATTTCACATTTTGGAAATATGCTTAAAACCAACAGTAGCTGAAAGTGGCGTTAACCGCATCCACTTATACCCTAAGGGGGCGGAGGGGGTCAACCCATATGAATAAAAATGTCATATCTAAAAATCCGAACATAGAATCGATTTCGAATTTTGGGGATATGCTTAAAACCAACAGCAGCTGAAAATGGCATTAACCGCATCCACTTACACCCTGAGGGGGCGGAGGGGGGTCAACCCATATAAATCAAAATGTCATATCTGAAAATCCGAACATAGAATCGATTTCATATTTTGGAAATATGCTTAAACCCAACAGTAGCTGAAAGTGGCGTTAACCGCATCCACTTACACCCTAAGGGGGCGGAGGGGGGTCAACCCATATAAATCAAAATGTCATATCTAAAAATCTGAACATAGAATCGATTTCACATTTTGGAAATATGCTTAAAACCATCAGCAGCTTAAAGTGGCGTTAACCGCATCCACTTACACCCTAAGGGGGCGGAGGGGGGTCAACCCATATGAATAAAAATGTCATATCTGAAAATCCGAACATAGAATCGATTTCACATTTTGGAAATATGCTTAAAACCAACAGCAGCTGAAAATGGCATTAACCGCATCCACTTACACCCTAAGGGGGCGGAGGGGGGTCGACCCATATAAATCAAAATGTCATATCTAAAAATCCGAACATAGAATCGATTTCACATTTTGGAAATATGCTTAAAACCAACAGCAGCTGAAAATGGCATTAACCGCATCCACTTACACCCTTAGGGGGCGGAGGGGGGTCAACCAATATAAATCAAAATGTCATATCTGAAAATCTGAACATAGAATCGATTTCACATTTTGAGGATATGCTTACCAATAGCCGCTGAAAGTGGCGTTCACCGCATCCACTCACACCCTAAGGGGGCGGAGGGGGGGTCAACCCATTTGAATCAAAATGTCATATCTAAAAATCTGAACATAGGATCGATTTCACATTTTGGGGATATGCTAACAACCAATAGCAGCTGAAAGTGGCGTTAACCGCATCCACTTACACCCTAAGGGGTCGGAGGGGGTCAACCCATATAAATCAAAATGTCATATCTGAAAATCTGAACATAGGATCGAATTCAGACTTTGGGGATATGCTTAAAACCAATAGCAGCTGAAAATAGCATTAACCGCATCCACTTACACCCTAAGGGGGCGGAGGGGGGTCAACCCATATAAATCAAAATGTCATATCTAAAATTCTGAACATAGGATCGATTTCACATTTTGGGGATATGCTAACAACCAATAGCAGCTGAAAGTGGCGTCAACCGCATCCACTTACACCCTAAGGGGTCGGAGGGGGGTCAACCCATATAAATCAAAATGTCATATCTGAAAATCTGAACATAGGATCGAATTCAGACTTTGGGGATATGCTTAAAACCAATAGCAGCTGAAAATAGCATTAACCGCATCCACTTACACCCTAAGGGGGCGGAGGGGGGTCAACCCATATAAATCAAAATGTCATATCTGAAAATCTGAACATAGAATCGATTTCACATTGTGGAAATATGCTTAAAACCAACAGTAGCTGAAAGTGGCATCAACCGCATCCACTTTCACCCTAAGGGGGCGGAGGGGGGTCAACCCATATAAATCAAAATGTCATATCTAGAAATCTGAACATAGAATCGATTTCACATTTTGGAAATATGCTTAAAACCAACAGCAGCTTAAAGTGGCGTTAACCGCATCCACTTACACCCTAAGGGGGCGGAGGGGGGTCAACCCATATGAATATTGATGTCATATCTAAAAATCCGAACATAGAATCGATTCCAAAGTTTGGGGATATGCTTAAAACCAACAGCAGCTGAAAATGGCGTTAACCGCATCCACTGGAGGGGGGTCAACCCATATGAATAAAAATGTCATATCTAAAAATCTGAACATAGAATCGATTTCACATTTTGGAAATATGCTTAAAACCAACAGCAGCTGAAAGTACCGTTAACCGCATCCACTTAAACCATAAGGGGGCGGAGGGGGGTCAACCCATATGAATAAAAATGTCATATCTAAAAATCCGAACATAGAATCGATTTCAAATTTTGGGGATATGCTTAAAACAAACAGCAGCTGAAAATGGCATTAACCGCAACCACTTACACCCTAAGGGGGCGGAGGAGGGTCAACCCATATAAAGCAAAATGTCATATCTAAAAATCTGAACATAGAATCGATTTCACATTTTGGAAATATGCTTAAAACCAACAGTAGCTGAAAGTGGCGTTAACCGCATCCACTTATACCCTAAGGGGGCGGAGGGGGGTCAACCCATATAAATCAAAATGTCATATCAAAAAATCTGAACATAGAATCGATTTCACATTTTGGAAATATGCGTAAAACCAACAGCAGCTGAAAGTGGCGTTAACCGCATCCACTTACACCCTGAGGGGGCGAAGGGGGGTCAACCAATATAAATCAAAATGTCATATCTAAAAATCTGAACATAGAATCGATTTCACATTTTGAGGATATGCTAACAACCAATAGCGGCAGAAAGTGGCGTTAACCGCATCCACTTACACCCTAAGGGGCGGAGGGGGGTCAACCCATATGAATATAAATGTCATATTTAAAAATCTGAACATAGGATCGATTTCACATTTTGGAAATATGCTTAAAACCAACAGCAGCTGAAAGTACCGTTAACCGCATCCACTTACACCCTAAGGGGGCGGAGGGGGTCAACCCATATGAATAAAAATGTCATATCTAAAAATCCGAACATAGAATCGATTTCGAATTTTGGGGATATGCTTAAAACCAACAGCAGCTGAAAATGGCATTAACCGCATCCACTTACACCCTGAGGGGGCGGAGGGGGGTCAACCCATATAAATCAAAATGTCATATCTGAAAATCCGAACATAGAATCGATTTCATATTTTGGAAATATGCTTAAAACCAACAGTAGCTGAAAGTGGCGTTAACCGCATCCACTTACACCCTAAGGGGGCGGAGGGGGGTCAACCCATATAAATCAAAATGTCATATCTAAAAATCTGAACATAGAATCGATTTCACATTTTGGAAATATGCTTAAAACCAACAGCAGCTGAAAGTGGCGTTAACCGCATCCACTTACACCCTAAGGGGGCGGAGGGGGGTCAACCCATATGAATAAAAATGTCATATCTGAAAATCCGAACATAGAATCGATTTCACATTTTGGAAATATGCTTAAAACCAACAGCAGCTGAAAATGGCATTAACCGCATCCACTTACACCCTAAGGGGGCGGAGGGGGGTCGACCCATATAAATCAAAATGTCATATCTAAAAATCCGAACATAGAATCGATTTCACATTTTGGAAATATGCTTAAAACCAACAGCAGCTGAAAATGGCATTAACCGCATCCACTTACACCCTAAGGGGGCGGAGGGGGGTCAACCAATATAAATCAAAATGTCATATCTGAAAATCTGAACATAGAATCGATTTCACATTTTGAGGATATGCTTACCAATAGCCGCTGAAAGTGGCGTTCACCGCATCCACTCACACCCTAAGGGGGCGGAGGGGGGGTCAACCCATTTGAATCAAAATGTCATATCTAAAAATCTGAACATAGGATCGATTTCACATTTTGGGGATATGCTAACAACCAATAGCAGCTGAAAGTGGCGTTAACCGCATCCACTTACACCCTAAGGGGTCGGAGGGGGTCAACCCATATAAATCAAAATGTCATATCTGAAAATCTGAACATAGGATCGAATTCAGACTTTGGGGATATGCTTAAAACCAATAGCAGCTGAAAATAGCATTAACCGCATCCACTTACACCCTAAGGGGGCGGAGGGGGGTCAACCCATATAAATCAAAATGTCATATCTAAAATTCTGAACATGGGATCGATTTCACATTTTGGGGATATGCTAACAACCAATAGCAGCTGAAAGTGGCGTCAACCGCATCCACTTACACCCTAAGGGGTCGGAGGGGGGTCAACCCATATAAATCAAAATGTCATATCTGAAAATCTGAACATAGGATCGAATTCAGACTTTGGGGATATGCTTAAAACCAATAGCAGCTGAAAATAGCATTAACCGCATCCACTTACACCCTAAGGGGGCGGAGGGGGGTCAACCCATATAAATCAAAATGTCATATCTGAAAATCTGAACATAGAATCGATTTCACATTGTGGAAATATGCTTAAAACCAACAGTAGCTGAAAGTGGCATCAACCGCATCCACTTTCACCCTAAGGGGGCGGAGGGGGGTCAACCCATATAAATCAAAATGTCATATCTAGAAATCTGAACATAGAATCGATTTCACATTTTGGAAATATGCTTAAAACCAACAGCAGCTTAAAGTGGCGTTAACCGCATCCACTTACACCCTAAGGGGGCGGAGGGGGGTCAACCCATATGAATATTGATGTCATATCTAAAAATCCGAACAAAGAATCGATTCCAAAGTTTGGGGATATGCTTAAAACCAACAGCAGCTGAGAATGGCGGTAACCGCATCCACTTACACCCTAAGGGGGCGGAGGGGGGTCAACCCATATGAATAAAAATGTCATATCTAAAAATCTGAACATAGAATCGATTTCACATTTTGGAAATATGCTTAAAACCAACAGCAGCTGAAAGTACCGTTAACCGCATCCACTTAAACCATAAGGGGGCGGAGGGGGGTCAACCCATATGAATAAAAATGTCATATCTAAAAATCCGAACATAGAATCGATTTCAAATTTTGGGGATATGCTAAAAACAAACAGCAGCTGAAAATGGCATTAACCGCAAACACTTACACCCTAAGGGGGCGGAGGGGGGTCAATCCATATAAATCAAAATGTCATATCTAAAAATCTGAACATAGAATCGATTTCACATTTTGGAAATATGCTTAAAACCAACAGTAGCTGAAAGTGGCGTTAACCGCATCCACTTACACCCTAAGGGGGCGGAGGGGGGTCAACCCATATAAATCAAAATGTCATATCTAAAAATCTGAACATAGAATCGATTTCACATTTTGGAAATATGCGTAAAACCAACAGCAGCTGAAAGTGGCGTTAACTGCATCCACTTTCACCCTGAGGGGGCGGAGGGGGGTCAACCCATATGAATAAAAATGTCATATCTAAAAATCCGAACATAGAATCGATTTCACATTTTGGAAATATGCTTGAAACCAACAGCAGCTGAAAATGGCATTAACCGCATCCACTTACACCCTAAGGGGGCGGAGGGGGGTCAACCAATATAAATCAAAATGTCATATCTAAAAATTTTGGGGATATGCTAACCAATAGCAGCTGAAAGTGGCGTTAACCGCATCCACTTACACCCTAAGGGGGCGGAGGGGGGGTCAACCCATTTGAATCAAAATGTCATATCTAAAAATCTGAACATAGGATCGATTTCACATTTTGGAGATATGCTAACAACCAATAGCAGCTGAAGGTGGCGTTAACCGCATCCACTTACACCCTAAGGGGGCGGAGGGAGGTCAACCTATATAAATCGAAATGTCATATCTGAAAATCTGAACATAGAATCGATTTCACATTTTGGGGATATGCTAACAACCAATAGCAGCTGAAAGTGGCGTTAACCGCATCCACTTACACCCTAAGGGGGCGGAGGGGGGTCAACCCATATAAATCAAAATGTCATATCTAAAAATCTGAACATAGAATCGATTTCACATTTTGGAAATATGCGTAAAACCAACAGCAGCTGAAAGTGGCGTTAACTGCATCCACTTTCACCCTGAGGGGGCGGAGGGGGGTCAACCCATATGAATAAAAATGTCATATCTAAAAATCCGAACATAGAATCGATTTGACATTTTGGAAATATGCTTGAAACCAACAGCAGCTGAAAATGGCATTAACCGCATCCACTCACACCCTAAGGGGGCGGAGGAGGGGTCAACCCATATGAATATAAATGTCATATCTAAAAATCTGAACATAGTATCGATTCCAAATTTTGGGGATATGCTTAAAACCAACAGCAGCTGAAAATGTCGTTAACTGCATCCACTTACACCCTAAGGGGGCAGAGGGGGGTCAACCCATATGAATATAAATGTCATATCTAAAAATCCGAACATAGAATCGATTCCAAAGTTTGGGGATATGCTAACAACCAATAGCAGCTGAAAGTGGCGTTAACCGCATCCAATTACACCCTAAGGGGGCGGAGGAGGGTCAACCCATATTAATCAAAATGTCATATCTAAAAATCTGAACATAGAATCGATTTCACATTTTGGGGATATGCTAACAACCAATAGCAGCTGAAAGTGGCGTTAACCACATCCACTTACACCCTAAGGGGGCGGAGGGGGGTCAACCCATATAAATCAAAATGTCATATCTAAAAATCTGAACATAGAATCGATTTCACATTTTGGAAATATGCTTAAAACCAACAGCAGCTGAAAGTGGCGTTAACCGCATACTTTTACGCCCTAAGGGGGCGGAGGGGGGTCAACCCATATGAATATAAATGTCATATCTAAAAATCCGAACATAGAATCGATTCCAAATTTTGGGGATATGCTTAAAACCAATAGCAGCTGAAAATAGCATTAACCGCATCCACTTACACCCTAAGGGGGCGGAGGGGGGTCAACCTATATAAATCGAAATGTCATATCTGAAAATCTGAACATAGGATCGAATTCAGATTATGGGGATATGCTTAAAACCAATAGCATCTGAAAATAGCATTTACCGCATCCACTTACACCCTAAGGGGGCGGAGGAGGGGTCAACCCATATTAATAAAAATGTCATATCTAAAAATCTGAACATAAAATCGATTTCACATTTTGGAAATATGCTTAAAACCAACAGCAGCTGAAAGTACCGTTAACCGCATCCACTTAAACCATAAGAGAGCGGAGGGGGGTCAACCCATATGAATAAAAATGTCATATCTAAAAATCCGAACATAGAATCGATTTCAAATTTTGGGGATATGCTTAAAACAAACAGCAGCTGAAAATGGCATTAACCGCAACCACTTACACCCTAAGGGGGCGAAGGGGGGTCAACCCATATAAAGCAAAATGTCATATCTAAAAATCTGAACATAGAATCGATTTCACATTTTGGAAATATGATTAAAACCAACAGTAGCTGAAAGTGGCGTTAACCGCATCCACTTACACCCTAAGGGGTCGGAGGGGGGTCAACCCATATAAATTGAAATGTCATATCAAAAAATCTGAATATAGAATCGATTTCACATTTTGGAAATATGCGTAAAACCAACAGCAGCTGAAAGTGGCGTTAACCGCATCCACTTACACCCTGAGGGGGCGAAGGGGGGTCAACCCATTTGAATCAAAATGTCATATCTAAAAATCTGAACATAGGATCGATTTCACATTTTGGGGATATGCTAACAACCAATAGCAGCTGAAGGTGGCGTTAACCGCATCCACTTACACCCTAAGGGGCGGTGGGGGGTCAACCATATGAATATAAATGTCATATCTAAATATCCGAACATAGAATCGATTCCAAATTTTGGGGATATGCTTAAAACCAACAGCAGCTGAAAATGGCGTTAACCGCATCCACTTACACCCTAAGTTGGCGGAGGGGGGTCAACCCCTATAAATCAAAATGTCATATCTGAAAATCTGAACATAGGATCGAATTCAGATTTTGGGGATATGCTTAAAACCAATAGCAGCTGAAAATGGCGTTAACCGCATCCACTTACACCCTAAGGGGGCGGAGGGGGGTCAACCCATATGAATTAAAATGTCATATTTGAAAATCTGAACATAGGATCGATTTCACATTTTGGGGATATGCTAACAACCAATAGCAGCTGAAGGTGGCGTTAACCGCATCCACTTACACCCTAAGGGGCGGTGGGGGGTCAACCATATGAATATAAATGTCATATCTAAATATCCGAACATAGAATCGATTCCAAATTTTGGGGATATGCTAACAACCAATAGCAGCTGAGAGTGGCGTTAACCGCATCCACTTACACCCTAAGGGGGCGGAGGAGGGTCAACCCATATAAATCAAAATGTCATATCTAAAAATCTGAACATAGAATCGATTTCACATTTTGGGGATATGCTAACAACCAATAGCAGCTGAAAGTGGCGTTAACCGCATCCACTTACACCCTAAGGGGGCGGAGGGGGGTCAACCCATATAAATCAAAATGTCATATCTAAAAATCTGAACATAGAATCGATTTCACATTTTGGAAATATGCTTAAAACCAACAGCAGCTGAAAGTGGCGTTAACCGCATCCTTTTACGCCCTTAGGGGGCGGAGGGGGGTCAACCCATATGAATATAAATGTCATATCTAAAAATCCGAACATAGAATCGATTCCAAATTTTGGGGATATGCTTAAAACCAATAGCAGCTGAAAATAGCATTAACCGCATCCACTTACACCCTAAGGGGGCGGAGGGGGGTCAACCTATATAAATCGAAATGTCATATCTGAAAATCTGAACATAGGATCGCATTCAGATTTTGGGGATATGCTTAAAACCAATAGCATCTGAAAATAGCATTTACCGCATCCACTCACACCCTAAGGGGGCGGAGGAGGGGTCAACCCATATGAATATAAATGTCATATCTAAAAATCCGAACATAGTATCGATTCCAAATTTTGGGGATATGTTTAAAACCAACAGCAGCTGAAAATGTCGTTAACCGCATCCACTTACACCCTAAGGGGGCGGAGGGGGGTCAACCCATATGAATATAAATGTCATATCTAAAAATCCGAACATAGAATCGATTCCAAAGTTTTGGGATATGCTAACAACCAATAGCAGCTGAAAGTGGCGTTAACCGCATCCAATTACACCCTAAGGGGGCGGAGGAGGGTCAACCCATATAAATCAAAATGTCATATCTAAAAATCTGAACATAGAATCGATTTCACATTTTGGGGATATGCTAACAACCAATAGCAGCTGAAAGTGGCGTTAACCGCATCCACTTACACCCTAAGGGGGCGGAGGGGGGTCAACCCATATAAATCAAAATGTCATATCTAAAAATCTGAACATAGAATCGATTTCACATTTTGGAAATATGCTTAAAACCAACAGCAGCTGAAAGTGGCGTTAACCGCATCCTTTTACGCCCTAAGGGGGCGGAGGGGGGTCAACCCATATGAATATAAATGTCATATCTAAAAATCCGAACATAGAATCGATTCCAAATTTTGGGGATATGCTTAAAACCAACAGCAGCTGAAAATAGCATTAACCGCATCCACTTACACCCTAAGGGGGCGGAGGGGGGTCAACCTATATAAATCGAAATGTCATATCTGAAAATCTGAACATAGGATCGAATTCAGATTATGGGGATATGCTTAAAACCAATAGCATCTGAAAATAGCATTTACCGCATCCACTTACACCCTAAGGGGGCGGAGGAGGGGTCAACCCATATGAATATAAATGCCATATCTAAAAATCCGAACATAGTATCGATTTCAAATTTTGGGGATATGCTTAAAACCAACAGCAGCTGAAAATGTCGTTAACCGCATCCACTTACACCCTAAGGGGGCGGAGGGGGGTCAACCCATATGAATATAAATGTCATATCTAAAAATCCGAACATAGAATCGATTCCAAAGTTTGGGGATATGCTTAAAACCAACAGCAGCTGAAAATGGCGTTAACCGCATCCACTGGAGGGGGGTCAACCCATATTAATAAAAATGTCATATCTAAAAATCTGAACATAAAATCGATTTCACATTTTGGAAATATGCTTAAAACCAACAGCAGCTGAAAGTACCGTTAACCGCATCCACTTAAACCATAAGGGAGCGGAGGGGGGTCAACCCATATGAATAAAAATGTCATATCTAAAAATCCGAACATAGAATCGATTTCAAATTTTGGGGATATGCTTAAAACAAACAGCAGCTGAAAATGGCATTAACCGCAACCACTTACACCCTAAGGGGGCGAAGGGGGGTCAACCCATATAAAGCAAAATGTCATATCTAAAAATCTGAACATAGAATCGATTTCACATTTTGGAAATATGATTAAAACCAACAGTAGCTGAAAGTGGCGTTAACCGCATCCACTTACACCCTAAGGGGTCGGAGGGGGGTCAACCCATATAAATTAAAATGTCATATCAAAAAATCTGAATATAGAATCGATTTCACATTTTGGAAATATGCGTAAAACCAACAGCAGCTGAAAGTGGCGTTAACCGCATCCACTTACACCCTGAGGGGGCGAAGGGGGGTCAACCAATATAAATCAAAATGTCATATCTAAAAATCTGAACATAGAATCGATTTCACATTTTGAGGATATGCTAACAACCAATAGCAGCAGAAAGTGGCGTTAACCGCATCCACTTACACCCTAAGGGGGCGGAGGGGGGTCAACCCATATGAATATAAATGTCATATTTAAAAATCTGAACATTGGATCGATTTCACATTTTGGGGATATGCTAACAACCAATAGCAGCTGAAAGTGGCGTTAACCGCATCCACTTACACCCTAAGGGGGCGGAGGGGGGTCAACCCATATGAATAAAAATGTCATATCTAAAAATCTGAACATAGAATCGATTTCACATTTTGGAAATATGCTTAAAACCAACAGCAGCTAAAAGTACCGTTAACCGCATCCACTTACACCCTAAGGGGGCGGAGGGGGGTCAACCCATATGAATCAAAATGTCATATCTAAAAATCCAAACATAGAATCGATTTCAAATTTTGGGGATATGCTTAAAACCAACAGCAGCTGAAAATGGCATTAACCGCATCCACTTACACCCTAAGGGGGCGGAGGGGGGTCAACCCATATAAATCAAAATGTCATATCTGAACATAGAATCGATTTCACATTTTGGAAATATGCTTAAAACCAACAGTAGCTGAAAGTGGCGTTAACCGCATCCACTTTCACCCTAAGGGGTCGGAGGGGGGTCAACCCATATAAATCAAAATGTCATATCTGAAAATCTGAACATAGAATCGATTTCACATTTTGGGGATATGCTAACAACCAATAGCAGCTGAAAGTGGCGTTAACCGCATCCACTTACACCCTAAGGGGGCGGAGGGGGGTCAACCCATATAAATCAAAATGTCATATCTAAAAATCTGAACATAGAATCGATTTCACATTTTGGAAATATGCTTAAAACCAACAGCAGCTGAAAGTGGCGTTAACCGCATCCTTTCACGCACTTAGGGGGCGGAGGGGGGTCAACCCATATGAATATAAATGTCATATCTAAAAATCCGAACATAGAATCGATTCCAAATTTTGGGGATATGCTTAAAACCAATAGCAGCTGAAAATAGCATTAACCGCATCCACTTACACCCTAAGGGGGCGGAGGGGGTCAACCTATATAAATCGAAATGTCATATCTGAAAATCTGAACATAGGATCGAATTCAGATTATGGGGATATGCTTAAAACCAATAGCATCTGAAAATAGCATTCACCGCATCCACTTACACCCTAAGGGGGCGGAGGAGGGGTCAACCCATATGAATATAAATGTCATATCTAAAAATCCGAACATAGTATCGATTCCAAATTTTGGGGATATGCTTAAAACAAACAGCAGCTGAAAATGTCGTTAACCGCATCCACTTACACCCTAAGGGGGCGGAGGGGGGTCAACCCATATGAATATAAATGCCATATCTAAAAATCCGAACATAGAATCGATTCCAAAGTTTGGGGATATGCTTAAAACCAACAGCAGCTGAAAATGGCGTTAACCGCATCCACTGGAGGGGGGTCAACCCATATTAATAAAAATGTCATATCTAAAAATCTGAACATAAAATCGATTTCACATTTTGGAAATATGCTTAAAACCAACAGCAGCTGAAAGTACCGTTAACCGCATCCACTTAAACCATAAGGGAGCGGAGGGGGGTCAACCCATATGAATAAAAATGTCATATCTAAAAATCCGAACATAGAATCGATTTCAAATTTTGGGGATATGCTTAAAACAAACAGCAGCTGAAAATGGCATTAACCGCAACCACTTACAACCTAAGGGGGCGAAGGGGGGTCAACCCATATAAAGCAAAATGTCATATCTAAAAATCTGAACATAGAATCGATTTCACATTTTGGAAATATGATTAAAACCAACAGTAGCTGAAAGTGGCGTTAACCGCATCCACTTACACCCTAAGGGGTCGGAGGGGGGTCAACCCATATAAATTAAAATGTCATATCAAAAAATCTGAATATAGAATCGATTTCACATTTTGGAAATATGCGTAAAACCAACAGCAGCTGAAAGTGGCGTTAACCGCATCCACTTACACCCTGAGGGGGCGAAGGGGGGTCAACCAATATAAATCAAAATGTCATATCTAAAAATCTGAACATAGAATCGATTTCACATTTTGAGGATATGCTAACAACCAATAGCAGCAGAAAGTGGCGTTAACCGCATCCACTTACACCCTGAGGAGGCGGAGGGGGGTCAACCCATATGAATATAAATGTCATATTTAAAAATCTGAACATAGGATCGATTTCACATTTTGGGGATATGCTAACAACCAATAGCAGCTGAAAGTGGCGTTAACCGCATCCACTTACACCCTAAGGGGGCGGAGGGGGGTCAACCCATATGAATAAAAATGTCATATCTAAAAATCTGAACATAGAATCGATTTCACATTTTGGAAATATGCTTAAAACCAACAGCAGCTAAAAGTACCGTTAACCGCATCCACTTACACCCTAAGGGGGCGGAGGGGGGTCAACCCATATGAATAAAAATGTCATATCTAAAAATCCAAACATAGAATCGATTTCAAATTTTGGGGATATGCTTAAAACCAACAGCAGCTGAAAATGGCATTAACCGCATCCACTTACACCCTAAGGGGGCGGAGGGGGGTCAACCCATATAAATCAAAATGTCATATCTGAACATAGAATCGATTTCACATTTTGGAAATATGCTTAAAACCAACAGTAGCTGAAAGTGGCGTTAACCGCATCCACTTTCACCCTAAGGGGTCGGAGGGGGGTCAACCCATATAAATCAAAATGTCATATCTGAAAATCTGAACATAGAATCGATTTCACATTTTGGGGATATGCTAACAACCAATAGCAGCTGAAAGTGGCGTTAACCGCATCCACTTACACCCTAAGGGGGCGGAGGGGGGTCAACCCATATAAATCAAAATGTCATATCTAAAAATCTGAACATAGAATCGATTTCACATTTTGGAAATATGCTTAAAACCAACAGCAGCTGAAAGTGGCGTTAACCGCATCCTTTTACGCACTAAGGGGGCGGAGGGGGGTCAACCCATATGAATATAAATGTCATATCTAAAAATCCGAACATAGAATCGATTCCAAATTTTGGGGATATGCTTAAAACCAATAGCAGCTGAAAATAGCATTAACCGCATCCACTTACACCCTAAGGGGGCGGAGGGGGGTCAACCTATATAAATCGAAATGTCATATCTGAAAATCTGAACATAGGATCGAATTCAGATTATGGGGATATGCTTAAAACCAATAGCATCTGAAAATAGCATTTACCGCATCCACTTACACCCTAAGGGGGCGGAGGAGGGGTCAACCCATATGAATATAAATGTCATATCTAAAAATCCGAACATAGTATCGATTCCAAATTTTGGGGATATGCTTAAAACAAACAGCAGCTGAAAATGTCGTTAACCGCATCCACTTACACCCTAAGGGGGCGGAGGGGGGTCAACCCATATGAATATAAATGTCATATCTAAAAATCCGAACATAGAATCGATTCCAAAGTTTGGGGATATGCTTAAAACCAACAGCAGCTGAAAATGGCGTTAACCGCATCCACTGGAGGGGGGTCAACCCATATTAATAAAAATGTCATATCTAAAAATCTGAACATAAAATCGATTTCACATTTTGGAAATATGCTTAAAACCAACAGCAGCTGAAAGTACCGTTAACCGCATCCACT
This sequence comes from Harmonia axyridis, assembly GCF_914767665.1. Classification (NCBI taxonomy): domain Eukaryota; kingdom Metazoa; phylum Arthropoda; class Insecta; order Coleoptera; family Coccinellidae; genus Harmonia; species Harmonia axyridis. The sequence continues at coordinate 28,950,369 of NC_059508.1, read as the reverse complement.
TAAACCATAAGGGAGCGGAGGGGGGTCAACCCATATGAATAAAAATGTCATATCTAAAAATCCGAACATAGAATCGATTTCAAATTTTGGGGATATGCTTAAAACAAACAGCAGCTGAAAATGGCATTAACCGCAACATCTTACACCCTAAGGGGGCGAAGGGGGGTCAATCCATATAAAGCAAAATGTCATATCTAAAAATCTGAACATAGAATCGATTTCACATTTTGGAAATATGATTAAAACCAACAGTAGCTGAAAGTGGCGTTAACCGCATCCACTTACACCCTAAGGGGTCGGAGGGGGGTCAATCCATATAAATTAAAATGTCATATCAAAAAATCTGAATATAGAATCGATTTCACATTTTGGAAATATGCGTAAAACCAACAGCAGCTGAAAGTGGCGTTAACCGCATCCACTTACACCCTGAGGGGGCGAAGGGGGGTCAACCAATATAAATCAAAATGTCATATCTAAAAATCTGAACATAGAATCGATTTCACATTTTGAGGATATGCTAACAACCAATAGCAGCAGAAAGTGGCGTTAACCGCATCCACTTACACCCTAAGGGGGCGGAGGGGGGTCAACCCATCTGAATATAAATGTCATATTTAAAAATCTGAACATAGGATCGATTTCACATTTTGGGGATATGCTAACAACCAATAGCAGCTGAAAGTGGCGTTAACCGCATCCACTTACACCCTAAGGGGGCGGAGGGGGGTCAACCCATATGAATAAAAATGTCATATCTAAAAATCTGAACATAGAATCGATTTCACATTTTGGAAATATGCTTAAAACCAACAGCAGCTGAAAGTACCGTTAACCGCATCCACTTACACCCTAAGGGGGCGGAGGGGGGTCAACCCATATGAATAAAAATGTCATATCTAAAAATCCAAACATAGAATCGATTTCAAATTTTGGGGATATGCTTAAAACCAACAGCAGCTGAAAATGGCTTTAACCGCATCCACTTACACCCTAAGGGGGCGGAGGGGGGTCAACCCATATAAATCAAAATGTCATATCTGAACATAGAATCGATTTCACATTTTGGAAATATGCTTAAAACCAACAGTAGCTGAAAGTGGCGTTAACCGCATCCACTTTCACCCTAAGGGGTCGGAGGGGGGTCAACCCATATAAATCAAAATGTCATATCTAAAAATCTGAACATAGAATCGATTTCACATTTTGGAAATATGCTTCAAACCAACAGCAGCTTAAAGTGGCGTTAACCGCATCCACTTACACCCTAAGGGGGCGGAGGGGGGTCAACCCATATGAATAAAAATGTCATATCTGAAAATCCGAACATAGAATCGATTTCACATTTTGGAAATATGCTTAAAACCAACAGCAGCTGAAAATGGCATAAACCGCATCCACTTACACCCTAAGGGGGCGGAGGGGGGTCAACCCATATGAATCAAAATGTCATATCTAAAAATCCGAACATAGAATCGATTTCACATTTTGGAAATATGCTTAAAACCAACAGCAGCTGAAAATGGCATTAACCGCATCCACTTACACCCTAAGGGGGCGGAGGGGGGTCAACCAATATAAATCAAAATGTCATATCTAAAAATCTGAACATAGAATCGATTTCACATTTTGAGGATATGCTTACCAATAGCCGCTGAAAGTGGCGTTCACCGCATCCACTTACACCCTAAGGGGGCGGAGGGGGGGTCAACCCATTTGAATCAAAATGTCATATCTAAAAATCTGAACATAGGATCGATTTCACATTTTGGGGATATGCTAACAACCAATAGCAGCTGAAAGTGGCGTTAACCGCATCCACTTACACCCTAAGGGGCGGAGGGGGGCAACCATATGAATATAAATGTCATATCTAAAAATCCGAACATAGAATCGATTCCAAATTTTGGGGATATGCTTAAAACCAACAGCAGCTGAAAATGGCGTTAACCGCATCCACTTACTCCCCAAGGGGGCGAAGGGGGGTCAACCCATATAAATCAAAATGTCATATCTGAAAATCTGAACATAGAATCGATTTCACATTTTGGGGATATGCTAACAACCAATAGCAGCTGAAAGTGGCGTTAACCGCATCCACTTACACCCTAAGGGGTCGGAGGGGGGTCAACCCATATAAATCAAAATGTCATATCTGAAAATCTGAACGAAGGATCGAATTCAGACTTTGGGGATATGCTTAAAACCAATAGCAGCTGAAAATAGCATTGACCGCATCCACTTACACCCTAAGGGGGCGGAGGGGGGTCAACCCATATAAATCAAAATGTCATATCTAAAAATCTGAACATAGAATCGATTTCACATTGTGGAAATATGCTTAAAACCAACAGTAGCTGAAAGTGGCGTCAACCGCATCCACTTTCACCCTAAGGGGGCGGAGGGGGGTCAACCCATATAAATCAAAATGTCATATCTAGAAATCTGAACATAGAATCGATTTCACATTTTGGAAATATGCTTAAAACCAACAGCAGCTTAAAGTGGCGTTAACCGCATCCACTTACACCCTAAGTGGGCGGAGGGGGGTCAACCCATATGAATATAAATGTCATATCTAAAAATCCGAACATTGAATCGATTCCAAAGTTTGGGGATATGCTTAAAACCAACAGCAGCTGAAAATGGCGTTAACCGCATCCACTTACATCCTAAATTGGCGGAGGGGGGTCAACCCCTATAAATCAAAATGTCATATCTAAAAATCTGAACATAGAATCGATTTCACATTTTGGGGATATGCTAACAACCAATAGCAGCTGAAAGTGGCGTTAACCGCATCCACTTACACCCTAAGGGGCGGAGGGGGGTCAACCATATGAATATTGATGTCATATCTAAAAATCCGAACATAGCATCGATTTCAAATTTTGGGGATATGCTTAAAACCAATAGCAGCTGAAAATAGCATTGACCGCATCCACTTACACCCTAAGGGGGCGGAGGGGGGTCAACCCATATAAATCAAAATGTCATATCTAAAAATCTGAACATAGAATCGATTTCACATTGTGGAAATATGCTTAAAACCAACAGTAGCTGAAAGTGGCGTCAACCGCATCCACTTTCACCCTAAGGGGGCGGAGGGGGGTCAACCCATATAAATCAAAATGTCATATCTAGAAATCTGAACATAGAATCGATTTCACATTTTGGAAATATGCTTAAAACCAACAGCAGCTTAAAGTGGCGTTAACCGCATCCACTTACACCCTAAGGGGGCGGAGGGGGGTCAACCCATATGAATATAAATGTCATATCTAAAAATCCGAACATTGAATCGATTCCAAAGTTTGGGGATATGCTTAAAACCAACAGCAGCTGAAAATGGCGTTAACCGCATCCACTTACACCCTAAGGGGGCGGAGGGGGTTCAACCCATATGAATAAAAATGTCATATCTAAAAATCTGAACATAGAATCGATTTCACATTTTGGAAATATGCTCAAAACCAACAGCAGCTGAAAGTACCGTTAACCGCATCCACTTAAACCATAAGGGGGCGGAGGGGGGTCAACCCATATGAATAAAAATGTCATATCTAAAAATCCGAACATAGAATCGATTTCAAATTTTGGGGATATGCTTAAAACCAACAGCAGCTGAAAATGGCGTTAACCGCATCCACTTACATCCTAAATTGGCGGAGGGGGGTCAACCCCTATAAATCAAAATGTCATATCTAAAAATCTGAACATAGAATCGATTTCACATTTTGGGGATATGCTAACAACCAATAGCAGCTGAAAGTGGCGTTAACCGCATCCACTTACACCCTAAGGGGCGGAGGGGGGTCAACCATATGAATATAAATGTCATATCTAAATATCCGAACATAGAATCGATTCCAAATTTTGGGGATATGCTTAAAACCAACAGCAGCTGAAAATGGCGTTAACCGCATCCACTTACACCCTAAATTGGCGGAGGGGGGTCAACCCCTATAAATCAAAAGGTCATATCTAAAAATCTGAATATAGAATCGATTTCACATTTTGGGGATATGCTAACAACCAATAGCAGCTGAAAGTGGCGTTAACCGCATCCACTTACACCCTAAGGGGGCGGAGGGGGGTCAACCCATATAAATCAAAATGTCATATCTAAAAATCTGAACATAGAATCAATTTCACATTTTGGAAATATGCTTAAAACAAACAGCAGCTGAAAGTGGCGTTAACCGCATCCTTTTACGCCCTAAGGGGGCGGAGGGGGGTCAACCCATATGAATATAAATGTCATATCTAAAAATCCGAACATAGAATCGATTCCAAATTTTGGGGATATGCTTAAAACCAATAGCAGCTGAAAACAGCATTAACCGCATCCACTTACACCCTGAGGGGGCGGAGGGGGGTCAACCTATATAAATCGAAATGTCATATCTGAAAATCTGAACATAGGATCGAATTCAGATTTTGGGGATATGCTTAAAACCAATAGCATCTGAAAATAGCATTTGCCGCATCCACTTACACCCTAAGGAGGCGGAGGAGGGGTCAACCCATATGAATATAAATGTCATATCTAAAAATCCGAACATAGAATCGATTCCAAATTTTGGGGATATGCTTAAAACCAACAGCAGCTGAAAATGTCGTTAACCGCATCCACTCACACCCTAAGGGGGCGGAGGGGGGTCAACCCATATGAATATAAATGTCATATCTAAAAATCCGAACATAGAATCGATTCCAAATTTTGGGGATATGCTTAAAACCAACAGCAGCTGAAAATGTCGTTAACCGCATCCACTCACACCCTAAGGGGGCGGAGGGGGGTCAACCCATATGAATATAAATGTCATATCTAAAAATCCGAACATAGAATCGATTCCAAAGTTTGGGGATATGCTTAAAACCAACAGCAGCTGAAAATGGCGTTAACCGCATCCACTGGAGGGGGGTCAACCCATATGAATAAAAATGTCATATCTAAAAATCTGAACATAGAATCGATTTCACATTTTGGAAATATGCTTAAAACCAACAGCAGCTGAAAGTACCGTTAACCGCATCCACTTAAACCATAAGGGGGCGGAGGGGGGTCAACCCATATGAATAAAAATGTCATATCTAAAAATCCGAACATAGAATCGATTTCATTATTTTGGGGATATGCTTAAAACAAACAGCAGCTGAAAATGGCATTAACCGCAACCACTTACACCCTAAGGGGGCGGAGGAGGGTCAACCCATATAAAGCAAAATGTCATATCTAAAAATCTGAACATAGAATCGATTTCACATTTTGGAAATATGCTTAAAACCAACAGTAGCTGAAAGTGGCGTTAACCGCATCCACTTATACCCTAAGGGGGCGGAGGGGGTCAACCCATATGAATAAAAATGTCATATCTAAAAATCCGAACATAGAATCGATTTCGAATTTTGGGGATATGCTTAAAACCAACAGCAGCTGAAAATGGCATTAACCGCATCCACTTACACCCTGAGGGGGCGGAGGGGGGTCAACCCATATAAATCAAAATGTCATATCTGAAAATCCGAACATAGAATCGATTTCATATTTTGGAAATATGCTTAAACCCAACAGTAGCTGAAAGTGGCGTTAACCGCATCCACTTACACCCTAAGGGGGCGGAGGGGGGTCAACCCATATAAATCAAAATGTCATATCTAAAAATCTGAACATAGAATCGATTTCACATTTTGGAAATATGCTTAAAACCATCAGCAGCTTAAAGTGGCGTTAACCGCATCCACTTACACCCTAAGGGGGCGGAGGGGGGTCAACCCATATGAATAAAAATGTCATATCTGAAAATCCGAACATAGAATCGATTTCACATTTTGGAAATATGCTTAAAACCAACAGCAGCTGAAAATGGCATTAACCGCATCCACTTACACCCTAAGGGGGCGGAGGGGGGTCGACCCATATAAATCAAAATGTCATATCTAAAAATCCGAACATAGAATCGATTTCACATTTTGGAAATATGCTTAAAACCAACAGCAGCTGAAAATGGCATTAACCGCATCCACTTACACCCTAAGGGGGCGGAGGGGGGTCAACCAATATAAATCAAAATGTCATATCTGAAAATCTGAACATAGAATCGATTTCACATTTTGAGGATATGCTTACCAATAGCCGCTGAAAGTGGCGTTCACCGCATCCACTCACACCCTAAGGGGGCGGAGGGGGGGTCAACCCATTTGAATCAAAATGTCATATCTAAAAATCTGAACATAGGATCGATTTCACATTTTGGGGATATGCTAACAACCAATAGCAGCTGAAAGTGGCGTTAACCGCATCCACTTACACCCTAAGGGGTCGGAGGGGGTCAACCCATATAAATCAAAATGTCATATCTGAAAATCTGAACATAGGATCGAATTCAGACTTTGGGGATATGCTTAAAACCAATAGCAGCTGAAAATAGCATTAACCGCATCCACTTACACCCTAAGGGGGCGGAGGGGGGTCAACCCATATAAATCAAAATGTCATATCTAAAATTCTGAACATAGGATCGATTTCACATTTTGGGGATATGCTAACAACCAATAGCAGCTGAAAGTGGCGTCAACCGCATCCACTTACACCCTAAGGGGTCGGAGGGGGGTCAACCCATATAAATCAAAATGTCATATCTGAAAATCTGAACATAGGATCGAATTCAGACTTTGGGGATATGCTTAAAACCAATAGCAGCTGAAAATAGCATTAACCGCATCCACTTACACCCTAAGGGGGCGGAGGGGGGTCAACCCATATAAATCAAAATGTCATATCTGAAAATCTGAACATAGAATCGATTTCACATTGTGGAAATATGCTTAAAACCAACAGTAGCTGAAAGTGGCATCAACCGCATCCACTTTCACCCTAAGGGGGCGGAGGGGGGTCAACCCATATAAATCAAAATGTCATATCTAGAAATCCGAACATAGAATCGATTTCACATTTTGGAAATATGCTTAAAACCAACAGCAGCTTAAAGTGGCGTTAACCGCATCCACTTACACCCTAAGGGGGCGGAGGGGGGTCAACCCATATGAATATTGATGTCATATCTAAAAATCCGAACATAGAATCGATTCCAAAGTTTGGGGATATGCTTAAAACCAACAGCAGCTGAAAATGGCGTTAACCGCATCCACTGGAGGGGGGTCAACCCATATGAATAAAAATGTCATATCTAAAAATCTGAACATAGAATCGATTTCACATTTTGGAAATATGCTTAAAACCAACAGCAGCTGAAAGTACCGTTAACCGCATCCACTTAAACCATAAGGGGGCGGAGGGGGGTCAACCCATATGAATAAAAATGTCATATCTAAAAATCCGAACATAGAATCGATTTCAAATTTTGGGGATATGCTTAAAACAAACAGCAGCTGAAAATGGCATTAACCGCAACCACTTACACCCTAAGGGGGCGGAGGAGGGTCAACCCATATAAAGCAAAATGTCATATCTAAAAATCTGAACATAGAATCGATTTCACATTTTGGAAATATGCTTAAAACCAACAGTAGCTGAAAGTGGCGTTAACCGCATCCACTTATACCCTAAGGGGGCGGAGGGGGGTCAACCCATATAAATCAAAATGTCATATCAAAAAATCTGAACATAGAATCGATTTCACATTTTGGAAATATGCGTAAAACCAACAGCAGCTGAAAGTGGCGTTAACCGCATCCACTTACACCCTGAGGGGGCGAAGGGGGGTCAACCAATATAAATCAAAATGTCATATCTAAAAATCTGAACATAGAATCGATTTCACATTTTGAGGATATGCTAACAACCAATAGCGGCAGAAAGTGGCGTTAACCGCATCCACTTACACCCTAAGGGGCGGAGGGGGGTCAACCCATATGAATATAAATGTCATATTTAAAAATCTGAACATAGGATCGATTTCACATTTTGGAAATATGCTTAAAACCAACAGCAGCTGAAAGTACCGTTAACCGCATCCACTTACACCCTAAGGGGGCGGAGGGGGTCAACCCATATGAATAAAAATGTCATATCTAAAAATCCGAACATAGAATCGATTTCGAATTTTGGGGATATGCTTAAAACCAACAGCAGCTGAAAATGGCATTAACCGCATCCACTTACACCCTGAGGGGGCGGAGGGGGGTCAACCCATATAAATCAAAATGTCATATCTGAAAATCCGAACATAGAATCGATTTCATATTTTGGAAATATGCTTAAAACCAACAGTAGCTGAAAGTGGCGTTAACCGCATCCACTTACACCCTAAGGGGGCGGAGGGGGGTCAACCCATATAAATCAAAATGTCATATCTAAAAATCTGAACATAGAATCGATTTCACATTTTGGAAATATGCTTAAAACCATCAGCAGCTTAAAGTGGCGTTAACCGCATCCACTTACACCCTAAGGGGGCGGAGGGGGGTCAACCCATATGAATAAAAATGTCATATCTGAAAATCCGAACATAGAATCGATTTCACATTTTGGAAATATGCTTAAAACCAACAGCAGCTGAAAATGGCATTAACCGCATCCACTTACACCCTAAGGGGGCGGAGGGGGGTCGACCCATATAAATCAAAATGTCATATCTAAAAATCCGAACATAGAATCGATTTCACATTTTGGAAATATGCTTAAAACCAACAGCAGCTGAAAATGGCATTAACCGCATCCACTTACACCCTAAGGGGGCGGAGGGGGGTCAACCAATATAAATCAAAATGTCATATCTGAAAATCTGAACATAGAATCGATTTCACATTTTGAGGATATGCTTACCAATAGCCGCTGAAAGTGGCGTTCACCGCATCCACTCACACCCTAAGGGGGCGGAGGGGGGGTCAACCCATTTGAATCAAAATGTCATATCTAAAAATCTGAACATAGGATCGATTTCACATTTTGGGGATATGCTAACAACCAATAGCAGCTGAAAGTGGCGTTAACCGCATCCACTTACACCCTAAGGGGTCGGAGGGGGTCAACCCATATAAATCAAAATGTCATATCTGAAAATCTGAACATAGGATCGAATTCAGACTTTGGGGATATGCTTAAAACCAATAGCAGCTGAAAATAGCATTAACCGCATCCACTTACACCCTAAGGGGGCGGAGGGGGGTCAACCCATATAAATCAAAATGTCATATCTAAAATTCTGAACATGGGATCGATTTCACATTTTGGGGATATGCTAACAACCAATAGCAGCTGAAAGTGGCGTCAACCGCATCCACTTACACCCTAAGGGGTCGGAGGGGGGTCAACCCATATAAATCAAAATGTCATATCTGAAAATCTGAACATAGGATCGAATTCAGACTTTGGGGATATGCTTAAAACCAATAGCAGCTGAAAATAGCATTAACCGCATCCACTTACACCCTAAGGGGGCGGAGGGGGGTCAACCCATATAAATCAAAATGTCATATCTGAAAATCTGAACATAGAATCGATTTCACATTGTGGAAATATGCTTAAAACCAACAGTAGCTGAAAGTGGCATCAACCGCATCCACTTTCACCCTAAGGGGGCGGAGGGGGGTCAACCCATATAAATCAAAATGTCATATCTAGAAATCTGAACATAGAATCGATTTCACATTTTGGAAATATGCTTAAAACCAACAGCAGCTTAAAGTGGCGTTAACCGCATCCACTTACACCCTAAGGGGGCGGAGGGGGGTCAACCCATATGAATATTGATGTCATATCTAAAAATCCGAACAAAGAATCGATTCCAAAGTTTGGGGATATGCTTAAAACCAACAGCAGCTGAGAATGGCGGTAACCGCATCCACTTACACCCTAAGGGGGCGGAGGGGGGTCAACCCATATGAATAAAAATGTCATATCTAAAAATCTGAACATAGAATCGATTTCACATTTTGGAAATATGCTTAAAACCAACAGCAGCTGAAAGTACCGTTAACCGCATCCACTTAAACCATAAGGGGGCGGAGGGGGGTCAACCCATATGAATAAAAATGTCATATCTAAAAATCCGAACATAGAATCGATTTCAAATTTTGGGGATATGCTAAAAACAAACAGCAGCTGAAAATGGCATTAACCGCAAACACTTACACCCTAAGGGGGCGGAGGGGGGTCAATCCATATAAATCAAAATGTCATATCTAAAAATCTGAACATAGAATCGATTTCACATTTTGGAAATATGCTTAAAACCAACAGTAGCTGAAAGTGGCGTTAACCGCATCCACTTACACCCTAAGGGGGCGGAGGGGGGTCAACCCATATAAATCAAAATGTCATATCTAAAAATCTGAACATAGAATCGATTTCACATTTTGGAAATATGCGTAAAACCAACAGCAGCTGAAAGTGGCGTTAACTGCATCCACTTTCACCCTGAGGGGGCGGAGGGGGGTCAACCCATATGAATAAAAATGTCATATCTAAAAATCCGAACATAGAATCGATTTCACATTTTGGAAATATGCTTGAAACCAACAGCAGCTGAAAATGGCATTAACCGCATCCACTTACACCCTAAGGGGGCGGAGGGGGGTCAACCAATATAAATCAAAATGTCATATCTAAAAATTTTGGGGATATGCTAACCAATAGCAGCTGAAAGTGGCGTTAACCGCATCCACTTACACCCTAAGGGGGCGGAGGGGGGGTCAACCCATTTGAATCAAAATGTCATATCTAAAAATCTGAACATAGGATCGATTTCACATTTTGGAGATATGCTAACAACCAATAGCAGCTGAAGGTGGCGTTAACCGCATCCACTTACACCCTAAGGGGGCGGAGGGAGGTCAACCTATATAAATCGAAATGTCATATCTGAAAATCTGAACATAGAATCGATTTCACATTTTGGGGATATGCTAACAACCAATAGCAGCTGAAAGTGGCGTTAACCGCATCCACTTACACCCTAAGGGGGCGGAGGGGGGTCAACCCATATAAATCAAAATGTCATATCTAAAAATCTGAACATAGAATCGATTTCACATTTTGGAAATATGCGTAAAACCAACAGCAGCTGAAAGTGGCGTTAACTGCATCCACTTTCACCCTGAGGGGGCGGAGGGGGGTCAACCCATATGAATAAAAATGTCATATCTAAAAATCCGAACATAGAATCGATTTGACATTTTGGAAATATGCTTGAAACCAACAGCAGCTGAAAATGGCATTAACCGCATCCACTCACACCCTAAGGGGGCGGAGGAGGGGTCAACCCATATGAATATAAATGTCATATCTAAAAATCTGAACATAGTATCGATTCCAAATTTTGGGGATATGCTTAAAACCAACAGCAGCTGAAAATGTCGTTAACTGCATCCACTTACACCCTAAGGGGGCAGAGGGGGGTCAACCCATATGAATATAAATGTCATATCTAAAAATCCGAACATAGAATCGATTCCAAAGTTTGGGGATATGCTAACAACCAATAGCAGCTGAAAGTGGCGTTAACCGCATCCAATTACACCCTAAGGGGGCGGAGGAGGGTCAACCCATATTAATCAAAATGTCATATCTAAAAATCTGAACATAGAATCGATTTCACATTTTGGGGATATGCTAACAACCAATAGCAGCTGAAAGTGGCGTTAACCACATCCACTTACACCCTAAGGGGGCGGAGGGGGGTCAACCCATATAAATCAAAATGTCATATCTAAAAATCTGAACATAGAATCGATTTCACATTTTGGAAATATGCTTAAAACCAACAGCAGCTGAAAGTGGCGTTAACCGCATACTTTTACGCCCTAAGGGGGCGGAGGGGGGTCAACCCATATGAATATAAATGTCATATCTAAAAATCCGAACATAGAATCGATTCCAAATTTTGGGGATATGCTTAAAACCAATAGCAGCTGAAAATAGCATTAACCGCATCCACTTACACCCTAAGGGGGCGGAGGGGGGTCAACCTATATAAATCGAAATGTCATATCTGAAAATCTGAACATAGGATCGAATTCAGATTATGGGGATATGCTTAAAACCAATAGCATCTGAAAATAGCATTTACCGCATCCACTTACACCCTAAGGGGGCGGAGGAGGGGTCAACCCATATTAATAAAAATGTCATATCTAAAAATCTGAACATAAAATCGATTTCACATTTTGGAAATATGCTTAAAACCAACAGCAGCTGAAAGTACCGTTAACCGCATCCACTTAAACCATAAGAGAGCGGAGGGGGGTCAACCCATATGAATAAAAATGTCATATCTAAAAATCCGAACATAGAATCGATTTCAAATTTTGGGGATATGCTTAAAACAAACAGCAGCTGAAAATGGCATTAACCGCAACCACTTACACCCTAAGGGGGCGAAGGGGGGTCAACCCATATAAAGCAAAATGTCATATCTAAAAATCTGAACATAGAATCGATTTCACATTTTGGAAATATGATTAAAACCAACAGTAGCTGAAAGTGGCGTTAACCGCATCCACTTACACCCTAAGGGGTCGGAGGGGGGTCAACCCATATAAATTGAAATGTCATATCAAAAAATCTGAATATAGAATCGATTTCACATTTTGGAAATATGCGTAAAACCAACAGCAGCTGAAAGTGGCGTTAACCGCATCCACTTACACCCTGAGGGGGCGAAGGGGGGTCAACCAATATAAATCAAAATGTCATATCTAAAAATCTGAACATAGAATCGATTTCACATTTTGAGGATATGCTAACAACCAATAGCAGCAGAAAGTGGCGTTAACCGCATCCACTTACACCCTAAGGGGGCGGAGGGGGGTCAACCCATATGAATATAAATGTCATATTTAAAAATCTGAACATAGGATCGATTTCACATTTTGGGGATATGCTAACAACCAATAGCAGCTGAAAGTGGCGTTAACCGCATCCACTTACACCCTAAGGGGGCGGAGGGGGGTCAACCCATATGAATAAAAATGTCATATCTAAAAATCTGAACATAGAATCGATTTCACATTCTGGAAATATGCTTAAAACCAACAGCAGCTGAAAGTACCGTTAACCGCATCCACTTACACCCTAAGGGGGCGGAGGGGGGTCAACCCATATGAATAAAAATGTCATATCTAAAAATCCAAACATAGAATCGATTTCAAATTTTGGGGATATGCTTAAAACCAACAGCAGCTGAAAATGGCATTAACCGCATCCACTTACACCCTAAGGGGGCGGAGGGGGGTCAACCCATATAAATCAAAATGTCATATCTAAAAATCCGAACATAGAATCGATTTCACATTTTGGAAATATGCTTAAAACCAACAGCAGCTGAAAATGGCATTAACCGCATCCACTTACACCCTAAGGGGGCGGAGGGGGGTCAACCAATATAAATCAAAATGTCATATCTAAAAATCTGAACATAGAATCGATTTCACATTTTGAGGATATGCTTACCAATAGCCGCTGAAAGTGGCGTTCACCGCATCCACTTACACCCTAAGGGGGCGGAGGGGGGGTCAACCCATTTGAATCAAAATGTCATATCTAAAAATCTGAACATAGGATCGATTTCACATTTTGGGGATATGCTAACAACCAATAGCAGCTGAAAGTGGCGTTAACCGCATCCACTTACACCCTAAGGGGCGGAGGGGGGCAACCATATGAATATAAATGTCATATCTGAAAATCCGAACATAGAATCGATTCCAAATTTTGGGGATATGCTTAAAACCAACAGCAGCTGAAAATGGCGTTAACCGCATCCACTTACTCCCCAAGGGGGCGAAGGGGGGTCAACCCATATAAATCAAAATGTCATATCTGAAAATCTGAACATAGAATCGATTTCACATTTTGGGGATATGCTAACAACCAATAGCAGCTGAAAGTGGCGTTAACCGCATCCACTTACACCCTAAGGGGTCGGAGGGGGGTCAACCCATATAAATCAAAATGTCATATCTGAAAATCTGAACGAAGGATCGAATTCAGACTTTGGGGATATGCTTAAAACCAATAGCAGCTGAAAATAGCATTAACCGCATCCACTTACACCCTAAGGGGGCGGAGGGGGGTCAACCCATATAAATCAAAATGTCATATCTAAAAATCTGAACATAGAATCGATTTCACATTGTGGAAATATGCTTAAAACCAACAGTAGCTGAAAGTGGCGTCAACCGCATTCACTTTCACTCTAAGGGGGCGGAGGGGGGTCAACCCATATAAATCAAAATGTCATATCTAGAAATCTGAACATAGAATCGATTTCACATTTTGGAAATATGCTTAAAACCAACAGCAGCTTAAAGTGGCGTTAACCGCATCCACTTACACCCTAAGGGGGCGGAGGGGGTTCAACCCATATGAATAAAAATGTCATATCTAAAAATCTGAACATAGAATCGATTTCACATTTTGGAAATATGCTCAAAACCAACAGCAGCTGAAAGTACCGTTAACCGCATCCACTTAAACCAAAAGGGGGCGGAGGGGGGTCAACCCATATGAATAAAAATGTCATATCTAAAAATCCGAACATTGAATCGATTCCAAAGTTTGGGGATATGCTTAAAACCAACAGCAGCTGAAAATGGCGTTAACCGCATCCACTTACACCCTAAGGGGGCGGAGGGGGTTCAACCCATATGAATAAAAATGTCATATCTAAAAATCTGAACATAGAATCGATTTCACATTTTGGAAATATGCTCAAAACCAACAGCAGCTGAAAGTACCGTTAACCGCATCCACTTAAACCAAAAGGGGGCGGAGGGGGGTCAACCCATATGAATAAAAATGTCATATCTAAAAATCCGAACATAGAATCGATTTCAAATTTTGGGGATATGCTTAAAACCAACAGCAGCTGAAAATGGCGTTAACCGCATCCACTTACATCCTAAATTGGCGGAGGGGGTCAACCCCTATAAATCAAAATGTCATATCTAAAAATCTGAACATAGAATCGATTTCACATTTTGGGGATATGCTAACAACCAATAGCAGCTGAAAGTGGCGTTAACCGCATCCACTTACACCCTAAGGGGCGGAGGGGGGTCAACCATATGAATATAAATGTCATATCTAAATATCCGAACATAGAATCGATTCCAAATTTTTGGGATATGCTTAAAACCAACAGCAGCTGAAAATGGCGTTAACCGCATCCACTTACACCCTAAATTGGCGGAGGGGGTCAACCCCTATAAATCAAAATGTCATATCTAAAAATCTGAATATAGAATCGATTTCACATTTTGGGGATATGCTAACAACCAATAGCAGCTGAAAGTGGCGTTAACCGCATCCACTTACACCCTAAGGGGGCGGAGGGGGGTCAACCCATATAAATCAAAATGTCATATCTAAAAATCTGAACATAGAATCAATTTCACATTTTGGAAATATGCTTAAAACAAACAGCAGCTGAAAGTGGCGTTAACCGCATCCTTTTACGCCCTAAGGGGGCGGAGGGGGGTCAACCCATATGAATATAAATGTCATATCTAAAAATCCGAACATAGAATCGATTCCAAATTTTGGGGATATGCTTAAAACCAATAGCAGCTGAAAACAGCATTAACCGCATCCACTTACACCCTGAGGGGGCGGAGGGGGGTCAACCTATATAAATCGAAATGTCATATCTGAAAATCTGAACATAGGATCGAATTCAGATTTTGGGGATATGCTTAAAACCAATAGCATCTGAAAATAGCATTTGCCGCATCCACTTACACCCTAAGGAGGCGGAGGAGGGGTCAACCCATATGAATATAAATGTCATATCTAAAAATCCGAACATAGAATCGATTCCAAATTTTGGGGATATGCTTAAAACCAACAGCAGCTGAAAATGTCGTTAACCGCATCCACTCACACCACAAGGGGGCGGAGGGGGGTCAACCCATATGAATATAAATGTCATATCTAAAAATCCGAACATAGAATCGATTCCAAAGTTTGGGGATATGCTTAAAACCAACAGCAGCTGAAAATGGCGTTAACCGCATCCACTGGAGGGGGGTCAACCCATATGAATAAAAATGTCATATCTAAAAATCTGAACATAGAATCGATTTCACATTTTGGAAATATGCTTAAAACCAACAGCAGCTGAAAGTACCGTTAACCGCATCCACTTAAACCATAAGGGGGCGGAGGGGGGTCAACCCATATGAATAAAAATGTCATATCTAAAAATCCGAACATAGAATCGATTTCAAATTTTGGGGATATGCTTAAAACAAACAGCAGCTGAAAATGGCATTAACCGCAACCACTTACACCCTAAGGGGGCGGAGGAGGGTCAACCCATATAAAGCAAAATGTCATATCTAAAAATCTGAACATAGAATCGATTTCACATTTTGGAAATATGCTTAAAACCAACAGTAGCTGAAAGTGGCGTTAACCGCATCCACTTATACCCTAAGGGGGCGGAGGGGGGTCAACCCATATAAATCAAAATGTCATATCAAAAAATCTGAACATAGAATCGATTTCACATTTTGGAAATATGCGTAAAACCAACAGCAGCTGAAAGTGGCGTTAACCGCATCCACTTACACCCTGAGGGGGCGAAGGGGGGTCAACCAATATAAATCAAAATGTCATATCTGAAAATCTGAACATAGAATCGATTTCACATTTTGAGGATATGCTAACAACCAATAGCGGCAGAAAGTGGCGTTAACCGCATCCACTTACACCCTAAGGGGCGGAGGGGGGTCAACCCATATGAATATAAATGTCATATTTAAAAATCTGAACATAGGATCGATTTCACATTTTGGAAATATGCTTAAAACCAACAGCAGCTGAAAGTACCGTTAACCGCATCCACTTACACCCTAAGGGGGCGGAGGGGGTCAACCCATATGAATAAAAATGTCATATCTAAAAATCCGAACATAGAATCGATTTCGAATTTTGGGGATATGCTTAAAACCAACAGCAGCTGAAAATGGCATTAACCGCATCCACTTACACCCTGAGGGGGCGGAGGGGGGTCAACCCATATGAATAAAAATGTCATATCTGAAAATCCGAACATAGAATCGATTTCACATTTTGGAAATATGCTTAAAACCAACAGCAGCTGAAAATGGCATTAACCGCATCCACTTACACCCTAAGGGGGCGGAGGGGGGTCAACCCATATAAATCAAAATGTCATATCTAAAAATCTGAACATAGAATCGATTTCACATTTTGGAAATATGCTTAAAACCATCAGCAGCTTAAAGTGGCGTTAACCGCATCCACTTACACCCTAAGGGGGCGGAGGGGGGTCAACCCATATGAATAAAAATGTCATATCTGAAAATCCGAACATAGAATCGATTTCACATTTTGGAAATATGCTTAAAACCAACAGCAGCTGAAAATGGCATTAACCGCATCCACTTACACCCTAAGGGGGCGGAGGGGGGTCGACCCATATAAATCAAAATGTCATATCTAAAAATCCGAACATAGAATCGATTTCACATTTTGAAAATATGCTTAAAACCAACAGCAGCTGAAAATGGCATAAACCGCATCCACTTACACCCTAAGGGGGCGGAGGGGGGTCAACCAATATAAATCAAAATGTCATATCTAAAAATCTGAACATAGAATCGATTTCACATTTTGAGGATATGCTTACCAATAGCCGCTGAAAGTGGCGTTCACCGCATCCACTCACACCCTAAGGGGTCGGAGGGGGTCAACCCATATAAATCAAAATGTCATATCTGAAAATCTGAACATAGGATCGAATTCAGACTTTGGGGATATGCTTAAAACCAATAGCAGCTGAAAATAGCATTAACCGCATCCACTTACACCCTAAGGGGGCGGAGGGGGGTCAACCCATATAAATCAAAATGTCATATCTAAAAATCTGAACATAGGATCGATTTCACATTTTGGGGATATGCTAACAACCAATAGCAGCTGAAAGTGGCGTTAACCGCATCCACTTACACCCTAAGGGGTCGGAGGGGGGTCAACCCATATAAATCAAAATGTCATATCTGAAAATCTGAACATAGGATCGAATTCAGACTTTGGGGATATGCTTAAAACCAATAGCAGCTGAAAATAGCATTAACCGCATCCACTTACACCCTAAGGGGGCGGAGGGGGGTCAACCCATATAAATCAAAATGTCATATCTGAAAATCTGAACATAGAATCGATTTCACATTGTGGAAATATGCTTAAAACCAACAGTAGCTGAAAGTGGCATCAACCGCATCCACTTTCACCCTAAGGGGTTGGAGGGGGGTCAACCCATATAAATCAAAATGTCATATCTAGAAATCTGAACATAGAATCGATTTCACATTTTGGAAATATGCTTAAAACCAACAGCACCTTAAAGTGGCGTTAACCGCATCCACTTACACCCTAAGGGGGCGGAGGGGGGTCAACCCATATGAATATTGATGTCATATCTAAAAATCCGAACATAGAATCGATTCCAAAGTTTGGGGATATGCTTAAAACCAACAGCAGCTGAGAATGGCGGTAACCGCATCCACTTACACCCTAAGGGGGCGGAGGGGGGTCAACCCATATGAATAAAAATGTCATATCTAAAAATCTGAACATAGAATCGATTTCACATTTTGGAAATATGCTTAAAACCAACAGCAGCTGAAAGTACCGTTAACCGCATCCACTTAATCCATAAGGGGGCGGAGGGGGGTCAACCCATATGAATAAAAATGTCATATCTAAAAATCCGAACCTAGAATCGATTTCAAATTTTGGGGATATGCTAAAAACAAACAGCAGCTGAAAATGGCATTAACCGCAAACACTTACACCCTAAGGGGGCGGAGGGGGGTCAATCCATATAAATCAAAATGTCATATCTAAAAATCTGAACATAGAATCGATTTCACATTTTGGAAATATGCTTAAAACCAACAGTAGCTGAAAGTGGCGTTAACCGCATCCACTTACACGCTAAGGGGGCGGAGGGGGGTCAACCCATATAAATCAAAATGTCATATCTAAAAATCTGAACATAGAATCGATTTCACATTTTGGAAATATGCGTAAAACCAACAGCAGCTGAAAGTGGCGTTAACTGCATCCACTTTCACCCTGAGGGGGCGGAGGGGGGTCAACCCATATGAATAAAAATGTCATATCTAAAAATCCGAACATAGAATCGATTTCACATTTTGGAAATATGCTTGAAACCAACAGCAGCTGAAAATGGCATTAACCGCATCCACTTACACCCTAAGGGGGCGGAGGGGGGTCAACCAATATAAATCAAAATGTCATATCTAAAAATTTTGGGGATATGCTAACCAATAGCAGCTGAAAGTGGCGTTAACCGCATCCACTTACACCCTAAGGGGGCGGAGGGGGGGTCAACCCATTTGAATCAAAATGTCATATCTAAAAATCTGAACATAGGATCGATTTCACATTTTGGAGATATGCTAACAACCAATAGCAGCTGAAGGTGGCGTTAACCGCATCCACTTACACCCTAAGGGGCGGTGGGGGGTCAACCATATGAAAATAAATGTCATATCTAAATATCCGAACATAGGATCGATTCCAAATTTTGGGGATATGCTTAAAACCAACAGCAGCTGAAAATGGCGTTAACCGCATCCACTTACACCCTAAGTTGGCGGAGGGGGGTCAACCCCTATAAATCAAAATGTCATATCTAAAAATCTGAACATAGAATCGATTTCACATTTTGGGGATATTCTAACAACCAATAGCAGCTGAAAGTGGCGTTAACCGCATCCACTTACACCCTAAGGGGACGAAGGGGGGTCAACCCATATAAATCAAAATGTCATATCTGAAAATCTGAACATAGGATCGATTTCACATTTTGGGGTTATGCTAACAACCAATAGCAGCTGAAAATGGCGTTAACCGCATCCACTTACACCCTAAGGGGGCGGAGGGGGGTCTACCCATATGAATTAAAATGTCATATTTAAAAATCTGAACATAGGATCGATTTCACATTTTGGGGATATGCTAACAACCAATAGCAGCTGAAGGTGGCGTTAACCGCATCCACTTACACCCTAAGGGGGCGGAGGGGGGTCAACCCATATAAATCAAAATGTCATATCTGAAAATCTGAACATAGGATCGAATTCAGATTTTGGGGATATGCTTGAAACCAATAGCAGCTGAAAATGGCGTTAACCGCATCCACTTACACCCTAAGGGGGCGGAGGGGGGTCAACCCATATGAATTAAAATGTCATATTTAAAAATCTGAACATAGGATCGATTTCACATTTTGGGGATATGCTAACAACCAATAGCAGCTGAAGGTGGCGTTAACCGCATCTACTTACACCCTAAGGGGCGGTGGGGGGTCAACCATATGAATATAAATGTCATATCTAAATATCCGAACATAGAATCAATTCCAAATTTTGGGGATATGCTAACAACCAATAGCAGCTGAAAGTGGCGTTAACCGCATCCACTTACACCCTAAGGGGGCGGAGGAGGGTCAACCCATATAAATCAAAATGTCATATCTAAAAATCTGAACATAGAATCGATTTCACATTTTGGGGATATGCTAACAACCAATAGCAGCTGAAAGTGGCGTTAACCGCATCCACTTACACCCTAAGGGGTCGGAGGGGGGTCAACTCATATAAATCAAAATGTCATATCTGAAAATCTGAACATAGGATCGAATTCAGACTTTGGGGATATGCTTAAAACCAATAGCAGCTGAAAATAGCATTAACCGCATCCACTTACACCCTAAGGGGGTGGAGGGGGGTCAACCCATATAAATCAAAATGTCATATCTAAAAATCTGAACATAGAATCGATTTCACATTGTGGAAATATGCTTAAAACCAACAGTAGCTGAAAGTGGCGTTAACCGCATCCTTTTACGCCCTAAGGGGGCGGAGGGGGGTCAACCCATATGAATATAAATGTCATATCTAAAAATCCGAACATAGAATCGATTCCAAATTTTGGGGATATGCTTAAAACCAATAGCAGCTGAAAATAGCATTAACCGCATCCACTTACACCCTAAGGGGGCGGAGGGGGGTCAACCTATATAAATCGAAATGTCATATCTGAAAATCTGAACATAGGATCGAATTCAGATTTTGGGGATATGCTTAAAACCAATAGCATCTGAAAATAGCATTTACCGCATCCACTTACACCCTAAGGGGGCGGAGGAGGGGTCAACCCATATGAATATAAATGTCATATCTAAAAATCCGAACATAGAATCGATTCCAAAGTTTGGGGATATGCTTAAAACCAACAGCAGCTGAAAATGGCGTTAACCGCATCCACTGGAGGGGGGTCAACCCATATGAATAAAAATGTCATATCTGAAAATCTGAACATAAAATCGATTTCACATTTTGGAAATATGCTTAAAACCAACAGCAGCTGAAAGTACCGTTAACCGCATCCACTTAAACCATAAGGGAGCGGAGGGGGGTCAACCCATATGAATAAAAATGTCATATCTAAAAATCCGAACATAGAATCGATTTCAAATTTTGGGGATATGCTTAAAACAAACAGCAGCTGAAAATGGCATTAACCGCAACCACTTACACCCTAAGGGGGCGAAGGGGGGTCAACCCATATAAAGCAAAATGTCATATCTAAAAATCTGAACATAGAATAAATTTCACATTTTGGAAATATGCTTAAAACCAACAGTAGCTGAAAGTGGCGTTAACCGCATCCACTTACACCCTAAGGGGGCGGAGGGGGGTCAACCCATATAAATCAAAATGTCATATCAAAAAATCTGAATATAGAATCGATTTCACATTTTGGAAATATGCGTAAAACCAACAGCAGCTGAAAGTGAGTTAACCGCATCCACTTACACCCTAAGGGGGCGGAGGGGTGTCAACCCATATGAATATAAATGTCATATTTAAAAATCTGAACATAGGATCGATTTCACATTTTGGGGATATGCTAACAACCAATAGCAGCTGAAAGTGGCGTTAACCGCATCCACTTACACCCTAAGGGGGCGGAGGGGGGTCAACCCATATGAATAAAAATGTCATATCTAAAAATCTGAACATAGAATCGATTTCACATTTTGGAAATATGCTTAAAACCAACAGCAGCTGAAAGTAACGTTAACCGCATCCACTTACACCCTAAGGGGGCGGAGGGGGGTCAACCCATATGAATATAAATGTCATATCTAAAAATCCGAACATAGAATCGATTCCAAAGTTTGGGGATATGCTTAAAACCAACAGCAGCTGAAAATGGCGTTAACCGCATCCACTGGAGGGGGGTCAACCCATATGAATAAAAATGTCATATCTGAAAATCTGAACATAAAATCGATTTCACATTTTGGAAATATGCTTAAAACCAACAGCAGCTGAAAGTACCGTTAACCGCATCCACTTAAACCATAAGGGAGCGGAGGGGGGTCAACCCATATGAATAAAAATGTCATATCTAAAAATCCGAACATAGAATCGATTTCACATTTTGGAAATATGCTTAAAACCAACAGTAGCTGAAAGTGGCGTTAACCGCATCCACTTACACCCTGAGGGGGCGAAGGGGGGTCAACCAATATAAATCAAAATGTCATATCTAAAAATCTGAACATAGAATCGATTTCACATTTTGAGGATATGCTAACAACCAATAGCAGCAGAAAGTGGCGTTAACCGCATCCACTTACACCCTAAGGGGGCGGAGGGGGGTCAACCCATATGAATATAAATGTCATATTTAAAAATCTGAACATACGATCGATTTCACATTTTGGGGATATGCTAACAACCAATAGCAGCTGAAAGTGGCGTTAACCGCATCCACTTACACCCTAAGGGGGCGGAGGGGGGTCAACCCATATGAATAAAAATGTCATATCTAAAAATCTGAACATAGAATCGATTTCACATTTTGGAAATATGCTTAAAACCAACAGCAGCTGAAAGTACCGTTAACCGCATCCACTTACACCCTAAGGGGGCGGAGGGGGTTCAACCCATATGAATAAAAATGTCATATCTAAAAATCCGAACATAGAATCGATTTCAAATTGTGGGGATATGCTTAAAACCAACAGCAGCTGAAAATGGCATTAACCGCATCCACTTACACCCTAAGGGGGCGGAGGGGGGTCAACCCATATAAATCAAAATGTCATATCTGAACATAGAATCGATTTCACATTTTGGAAATATGCTTAAAACCAACAGTAGCTGAAAGTGGCGTTAACCGCATCCACTTTCACCCTAAGGGGTCGGAGGGGGGTCAATACATATAAATCAAAATGTCATATCTAAAAATCTGAACATAGAATCGATTTCACATTTTGGAAATATGCTTCAAACCAACAGCAGCTTAAAGTGGCGTTAACCGCATCCACTTACACCCTGAGGGGGCGGAGGGGGGTCAACCCATATGAATAAAAATGTCATATCTAAAAATCCGAACATAGAATCGATTTCACATTCTGGAAATATGCTTGAAACCAACAGCAGCTGAAAATGGCATTAACCGCATCCACTTACACCCTAAGTGGGCGGAGGGGGGTCAACCAATATAAATCAAAAGGTCATATCTAAAAATCTGAACATAGAATCGATTTCACATTTTGAGGATATGCTAACAACCAATAGCAGCAGAAAGTGGCGTTAACCGCATCCACTTACACCCTAAGGGGGCGGAGGGGGGTCAACCCATATGAATATAAATGTCATATTTAAATATCCGAACATAGAATCGATTCCAAATTTTGGGGATATGCTAACAACCAATAGCAGCTGAAAGTGGCGTTAACCGCATCCACTTACACCCTAAGGGGGCGGAGGGGGGTCAACCCATATAAATCAAAATGTCATATCTAAAAATCTGAACATAGAATCGATTTCACATTTTGGAAATATGCGTAAAACCAACAGCAGCTGAAAGTGGCGTTAACTGCATCCACTTTCACCCTGAGGGGGCGGAGGGGGGTCAACCCATATGAATAAAAATGTCATATCTAAAAATCCGAACATAGAATCGATTTCACATTTTGGAAATATGCTTGAAACCAACAGCAGCTGAAAATGGCATTAACCGCATCCACTCACACCCTAAGGGGGCGGAGGAGGGGTCAACCCATATGAATATAAATGTCATATCTAAAAATCTGAACATAGTATCGATTCCAAATTTTGGGGATATGCTTAAAACCAACAGCAGCTGAAAATGTCGTTAACTGCATCCACTTACACCCTAAGGGGGCAGAGGGGGGTCAACCCATATGAATATAAATGTCATATCTAAAAATCCGAACATAGAATCGATTCCAAAGTTTGGGGATATGCTAACAACCAATAGCAGCTGAAAGTGGCGTTAACCGCATCCAATTACACCCTAAGGGGGCGGAGGAGGGTCAACCCATATTAATCAAAATGTCATATCTAAAAATCTGAACATATAATCGATTTCACATTTTGGAAATATGCTTAAAACCAACAGCAGCTGAAAGTGGCGTTAACCGCATCCACTTACATCGTAAGGGGGCGGAGGAGGGTCAACCCATATAAATCAAAATGTCATATCTAAAAATCTGAACATAGAATCGATTTCACATTTTAGGGATATGCTAACAACCAATAGCAGCTGAAAGTGGCGTTAACCGCATCCACTTACACCCTAAGGGGGCGGAGGGGGGTCAACCCATATAAATCAAAATGTCATATCTAAAAATCTGAACATATAATCGATTTCACATTTTGGAAATATGCTTAAAACCAACAGCAGCTGAAAGTGGCGTTAACCGCATCCTTTTACGCCCTAAGGGGGCGAAGGGGGGTCAACCCATATGAATATAAATGTCATATCTAAAAATTTTGGGGATATGCTAACCAATAGCAGCTGAAAGTGGCGTTAACCGCATCCACTTACATCGTAAGGGGGCGGAGGAGGGTCAACCCATATAAATCAAAATGTCATATCTAAAAATCTGAACATAGAATCGATTTCACATTTTAGGGATATGCTAACAACCAATAGCAGCTGAAAGTGGCGTTAACCGCATCCACTTACACCCTAAGGGGGCGGAGGGGGGTCAACCCATATAAATCAAAATGTCATATCTAAAAATCTGAACATATAATCGATTTCACATTTTGGAAATATGCTTAAAACCAACAGCAGCTGAAAGTGGCGTTAACCGCATCCTTTTACGCCCTAAGGGGGCGAAGGGGGGTCAACCCATATGAATATAAATGTCATATCTAAAAATCCGAACATAGAATCGATTCCAAATTTTGGGGATATGCTTAAAACCAATAGCAGCTGAAAATAGCATTAACCGCATCCACTTACACCCTAAGGGGGCGGAGGGGGGTCAACCTATATAAATCGAAATGTCATATCTGAAAATCTGAACATAGGATCGAATTCAGATTTTGGGGATATGCTTAAAACCAATAGCATCTGAAAATAGCATTTACCGCATCCACTCCATGAATATAAATGTCATATCTAAAAATCCGAACATAGAATCGATTCCAAATTTTGGGGATATGCTTAAAACCAACAGCAGCTGAAAATGTCGTTAACCGCATCCACTTACACCCTAAGGGGGCGGAGGGGGATCAACCCATATGAATATAAATGTCATATCTAAAAATCCGAACATAGAATCGATTCCAATGTTTGGGGATATGCTTAAAACCAACAGCAGCTGAAAATGGCGTTAACCGCATCCACTGGAGGGGGTCAACCCATATGAATAAAAATGTCATATCTAAAAATCTGAACATAAAATCGATTTCACATTTTGGAAATATGCTTAAAACCAACAGCAGCTGAAAGTACCGTTAACCGCATCCACTCAAACCATAAGGGAGCGGAGGGGGGTCAACCCATATGAATAAAAATGTCATATCTAAAAATCCGAACATAAAATCGATTTCAAATTTTGGGGATATGCTTAAAACAAACAGCAGCTGAAAATGGCATTAACCGCAACCACTTACACCCTAAGGGGGCGAAGGGGGGTCAACCCATATGAATAAAAATGTCATATCTAAAAATCCGAACATAAAATCGATTTCAAATTTTGGGGATATGCTTAAAACCAATAGCATCTGAAAATAGCATTTACCGCATCCACTTACACCCTAAGGGGGCGGAGGAGGGGTCAACCCATATGAATATAAATGTCATATCTAAAAATCCGAACATAGAATCGATTCCAAATTTTGGGGATATGCTTAAAACCAACAGCAGCTGAAAATGTCGTTAACCGCATCCACTTACACCCTAAGGGGGCGGAGGGGGATCAACCCATATGAATAAAAATGTCATATCTAAAAATCTGAACATAGAATCGATTTCACATTTTGGAAATATGCTTAAAACCAACAGTAGCTGAAAGTGGCGTTAACCGCATCCACTTACACCCTAAGGGGTCGGAGGGGGGTCAACCCATATAAATCAAAATGTCATATCAAAAAATCTGAATATAGAATCGATTTCACATTTTGGAAATATGCGTAAAACCAACAGCAGCTGAAAGTGGCGTTAACCGCATCCACTTACACCCTGAGGGGGCGAAGGGGGGTCAACCAATATAAATCAAAATGTCATATCTAAAAATCTGAACATAGAATCGATTTCACATTTTGAGGATATGCTAACAACCAATAGCAGCAGAAAGTGGCGTTAACCGCATCCACTTACACCCTAAGGGGGCGGAGGGGGGTCAACCCATATGAATATAAATGTCATATTTAAAAATCTGAACATAGGATCGATTTCACATTCTGGGGATATGCTAACAACCAATAGCAGCTGAAAGTGGCGTTAACCGCATCCACTTACACCCTAAGGGGGCGGAGGGGGGTCAACCCATATGAATAAAAATGTCATATCTAAAAATCTGAACATAGAATCGATTTCACATTGTGGAAATATGCTTAAAACCAACAGCAGCTGAAAGTATCGTTAACCGCATCCACTTACACCCTAAGGGGGCGGAGGGGGGTCAACCCATATGAATAAAAATGTCATATCTAAAAATCCGAACATAGAATCGATTTCAAATTTTGGGGATATGCTTAAAACCAACAGCAGCTGAAAATGGCATTAACCGCATCCACTTACACCCTAAGGGGGCGGAGGGGGGTCAACCCATATAAATCAAAATGTCGTATCTGAACATAGAATCGATTTCACATTTTGGAAATATGCTTAAAACCAACAGTAGCTGAAAGTGGCGTTAACCGCATCCACTTTCACCCTAAGGGGTCGGAGGGGGGTCAACCCATATAAATCAAAATGTCATATCTAAAAATCTGAACATAGAATCGATTTCACATTTTGGCAATATGCTTAAAACCAACAGCAGCTTAAAGTGGCGTTAACCGCATCCACTTACACCCTGAGGGGGCGGAGGGGGGTCAACCCATATGAATAAAAATGTCATATCTGAAAATCCGAACATAGAATCGATTTCACATTTTGGAAATATGCTTAAAACCAACAGCAGCTGAAAATGGCATTAACCGCATCCACTTGCACCCTAAGGGGACGGAGGGGGGTCAACCCATATAAATCAAAATGTCATATCTAAAAATCCGAACATAGAATCGATCTCACATTTCGGAAATATGCTTAAAACCAACAGCAGCTGAAAATGGCATTTACCGCATCCACTTACACCCTAAGGGGGCGGAGGGGGGTCAACCAATATAAATCAAAATGTCATATCTAAAAATCTGAACATAGAATCGATTTCACATTTTGAGGATATGCTAACCAATAGCAGCTGAAAGTGGCGTTCACCGCATCCACGTACACCCTAAGGGGGCGGAGGGGGTGTCAACCCATTTGAATCAAAATGTCATATCTAAAAATCTGAACATAGGATCGATTTCACATTTTGGGGATATGCTAACAACCAATAGCAGCTGAAAGTGGCGTTAACCGCATCCACTTACACCCTAAGGGGCGGAGGGGGGTCAACCATATGAATATAAATGTCATATCTAAAAATCCGAACATAGAATCGATTCCAAATTTTGGGGATATGCTTGAAACCAACAGCAGCTGAAAATGGCGTAAACCGCATCCACTTACACCCTAAGGGGGCGGAGGGGGGTCAACCCATATAAATCAAAATGTCATATCTGAAAATCTGAATATAGGATCGAATTCAGATTTTGGGAATATACTTAAAACCAATAGCAGCTGAGAATGGCATTAACCGCATCCACTTACACCCTAAAGGGGCGGAGGGGGGTCAACCCATATAAATCAAAATGTCATATCTAAAAATCTGAACATAGAATCGATTTCACATTTTGGAAATATGCTTAAAACCAACAGCAGCTGAAAGTGGCGTTAACCGCATCCTTTTACGCCCTAAGGGGGCGGAGGGGGGTCAACCCATATGAATATAAATGTCATATCTAAAAATCCGAACATAGAATCGATTCCAAATTTTGGGGATATGCTTAAAACCAATAGCAGCTGAAAATAGCATTAACCGCATCCACTTACACCCTAAGGGGGCGGAGGGGGGTCAACCTATATAAATCGAAATGTCATATCTGAAAATCTGAACATAGGATCGAATTCAGATTTTGGGGATATGCTTAAAACCAATAGCATCTGAAAATAGCATTTACCGCATCCACTTACACCCTAAGGGGGCGGAGGAGGGGTCAACCCATATGAATATAAATGTCATATCTAAAAATCCGAACATAGAATCGATTCCAAATTTTGGGGATATGCTTAAAACCAACAGCAGCTGAAAATGTCGTTAACCGCATCCACTTACACCCTAAGGGGGCGGAGGGGGGTCAACCCATATGAATATAAATGTCATATCTAAAAATCCGAACATAGAATCGATTCCAATGTTTGGGGATATGCTTAAAACCAACAGCAGCTGAAAATGGCGTTAACCGCATCCACTGGAGGGGGGTCAACCCATATGAATAAAAATGTCATATCTAAAAATCTGAACATAAAATCGATTTCACATTTTGGAAATATGCTTAAAACCAACAGCAGCTGAAAGTACCGTTAACCGCATCCACTTAAACCATAAGGGAGCGGAGGGGGGTCAACCCATATGAATAAAAATGTCATATCTAAAAATCCGAACATAGAATCGATTTCAAATTTGGGGATATGCTTAAAACAAACAGCAGCTGAAAATGGCATTAACCGCAACCACTTACACCCTAAGGGGGCGAAGGGGGGTCAACCCATATAAAGCAAAATGTCATATCTAAAAATCTGAATATAGAATCGATTTCACATTTTGGAAATATGCGTAAAACCAACAGCAGCT
Source organism: Harmonia axyridis (assembly GCF_914767665.1). Classification (NCBI taxonomy): domain Eukaryota; kingdom Metazoa; phylum Arthropoda; class Insecta; order Coleoptera; family Coccinellidae; genus Harmonia; species Harmonia axyridis. The sequence continues at coordinate 28,921,066 of NC_059508.1, read as the reverse complement.
GAAAGTGGCGTTAACCGCATCCACTTACACCCTGAGGGGGCGAAGGGGGGTCAACCAATATAAATCAAAATGTCATATCTAAAAATCTGAACATAGAATCGATTTCACATTTTGAGGATATGCTAACAACCAATAGAAGCAGAAAGTGGCGTTAACCGCATCCACTTACACCCTAAGGGGGCGGAGGGGGGTCAACCCATATGAATATAAATGTCATATTTAAAAATCTGAACATAGGATCGATTTCACATTTTGGGGATATGCTAACAACCAATAGCAGCTGAAAGTGGCGTTAACCGCATCCACTTACACCCTAAGGGGGCGGAGGGGGGTCAACCCATATGAATAAAAATGTCATATCTAAAAATCTGAACATAGAATCGATTTCACATTGTGGAAATATGCTTAAAACCAACAGCAGCTGAAAGTACCGTTAACCGCATCCACTTACACCCTAAGGGGGCGGAGGGGGGTCAACCCATATGAATAAAAATGTCATATCTAAAAATCCGAACATAGAATCGATTTCAAATTTTGGGGATATGCTTAAAACCAACAGCAGCTGAAAATGGCATTAACCGCATCCACTTACACCCTAAGGGGGCGGAGGGGGGTCAACCCATATAAATCAAAATGTCATATCTGAACATAGAATCGATTTCACATTTTGGAAATATGCTTAAAACCAACAGTAGCTGAAAGTGGCGTTAACCGCATCCACTTTCACCCTAAGGGGTCGGAGGGGGGTCAACCCATATAAATCAAAATGTCATATCTAAAAATCTGAACATAGAATCGATTTCACATTTTGGAAATATGCTTCAAACCAACAGCAGCTTAAAGTGGCGTTAACCGCATCCACTTACACCCTGAGGGGGCGGAGGGGGGTCAACCCATATGAATAAAAATGTCATATCTGAAAATCCGAACATAGAATCGATTTCACATTTTGGAAATATGCTTAAAACCAACAGCAGCTGAAAATGGCATTAACCGCATCCACTTACACCCTAAGGAAGCGGAGGGGGGTCAACCCATATAAATCAAAATGTCATATCTAAAAATCCGAACATAGAATCGATTTCACATTTTGGAAATATGCTTAAAACCAACAGCAGCTGAAAATGGCATTAACCGCATCCACTTACACCCTAAGGGGGCGGAGGGGGGTCAACCAATATAAATCAAAATGTCATATCTAAAAATCTGAACATAGAATCGATTTCACATTTTGAGGATATGCTTACCAATAGCCGCTGAAAGTGGCGTTCACCGCATCCACTTACACCCTAAGGGGGCGGAGGGGGGGTCAACCCATTTGAATCAAAATGTCATATCTAAAAATCTGAACATAGGATCGATTTCACATTTTGGGGATATGCTAACAACCAATAGCAGCTGAAAGTGGCGTTAACCGCATCCACTTACACCCTAAGGGGCGGAGGGGGGCAACCATATGAATATAAATGTCATATCTAAAAATCCGAACATAGAATCGATTCCAAATTTTGGGGATATGCTTAAAACCAACAGCAGCTGAAAATGGCGTTAACCGCATCCACTTACTCCCTAAGGGGGCGAAGGGGGGTCAACCCATATAAATCAAAATGTCATATCTGAAAATCTGAACATAGAATCGATTTCACATTTTGGGGATATGCTAACAACCAATAGCAGCTGAAAGTGGCGTTAACCGCATCCACTTACACCCTAAGGGGTCGGAGGGGGGTCAACTCATATAAATCAAAATGTCATATCTGAAAATCTGAACATAGGATCGAATTCAGACTTTGGGGATATGCTTAAAACCAATAGCAGCTGAAAATAGCATTAACCGCATCCACTTTCACCCTAAGGGGGCGGAGGGGGGTCAACCCATATAAATCAAAATGTCATATCTAGAAATCTGAACATAGAATCGATTTCACATTTTGGAAATATGCTTAAAACCAACAGCAGCTTGAAGTACCGTTAACCGCATCCACTTAAACCATAAGGGGGCGGATGGGGGTCAACCCATATGAAAAAAAATGTCATATCTAAAAATCCGAACATAGCATCGATTTCAAATTTTGGGGATATGCTAAAAACAAACAGCAGCTGAAAATGGCATAAACCGCAACAACTTACACCCTAAGGGGGCGGAGGGGGGTCAACCCATATGAATATAAATGTCATATCTAAAAATCCGAACATTGAATCGATTCCAAAGTTTGGGGATATGCTTAAAACCAACAGCAGCTGAAAATGGCGTTAACCGCATCCACTTACACCCTAAGGGGGCGGAGGGGGGTCAACCCATATGAATAAAAATGTCATATCTAAAAATCTGAACATAGAATCGATTTCACATTTTGGAAATATGCTCAAAACCAACAGCAGCTGAAAGTACCGTTAACCGCATCCACTTAAACCATAAGGGGGCGGAGGGAGGTCAACCCATATGAATAAAAATGTCATATCTAAAAATCCGAACATAGCATCGATTTCAAATTTTGGGGATATGCTAAAAACAAACATCAGCTGAAAATGGCATAAACCGCAACCACTTACACCCTAAGGGGGCGGAGGGGGGTCAACCCATATAAATCAAAATGTCATATCTGAAAATCTGAACATAGAATCGATTTCACATTTTGGAAATATGCTTAAAACCAACAGTAGCTGAAAGTGGCGTTAACCGCATCCACTTACACCCTAAGGGGGCGGAGGGGGGTCAACCCATATGAATAAAAATGTCATATCTAAAAATCCGAACATTGAATCGATTTCACATTTTGGAAATATGCTTGAAACCAACAGCAGCTGAAAATGGCATTAACCGCATCCACTTACAGCCTAAGGGGGCGGAGGGGGGGTCAACCAATATAAATCAAAATGTCATATCTAAAAATCTGAACATAGAATCGATTTCACATTTTGAGGATATGCTAACAACCAATAGCAGCAGAAAGTGGCGTTAACCGCATCCACTTACACCCTAAGGGGGCGGAGGGGGGTCAACCCATATGAATATAAATGTCATATTTAAAAATCTGAACATAGGATCGATTTCACATTTTGGAAATATGCTTAAAACCAACAGCAGCTGAAAGTACCGTTAACCGCATCCACTTACACCCTAAGGGGGCGGAGGGGGGTCAACCCATATGAATAAAAATGTCATATCAAAAATCCGAACATAGAATCGATTTCACATTTTGGAAATATGCTAAAAACCAACAGTAGCTGAAAGTGGCGTTAACTGCATCCACTTTCACCCTAAGGGGGTGTAGGGGGTCAACCCATATAAATCAAAATGTCATATCTAAAAATCTGAACATAGAATCGATTTCACATTTTGGCAATATGCTTAAAACCAACAGCAGCTTAAAGTGGCGTTAACCGCATCCACTTACACCCTGAGGGGGCGGAGGGGGGTCAACCCATATGAATAAAAATGTCATATCTGAAAATCCGAACATAGAATCGATTTCACATTTTGGAAATATGCTTAAAACCAACAGCAGCTGAAAATGGCATTAACCGCATCCACTTGCACCCTAAGGGGACGGAGGGGGGTCAACCCATATAAATCAAAATGTCTTATCTAAAAATCCGAACATAGAATCGATCTCACATTTCGGAAATATGCTTAAAACCAACAGCAGCTGAAAATGGCATTTACCGCATCCACTTACACCCTAAGGGGGCGGAGGGGGGTCAACCAATATAAATCAAAATGTCATATCTAAAAATCTGAACATAGAATCGATTTCACATTTTGAGGATATGCTAACCAATAGCAGTTGAAAGTGGCGTTCACCGCATCCACGTACACCCTAAGGGGGCGGAGGGGGTGTCAACCCATTTGAATCAAAATGTCATATCTAAAAATCTGAACATAGGATCGATTTCACATTTTGGGGATATGCTAACAACCAATAGCAGCTGAAAGTGGCGTTAACCGCATCCACTTACACCCTAAGGGGCGGAGGGGGGCAACCATATGAATATAAATGTCATATCTAAAAATCCGAACATAGAATCGATTCCAAATTTTGGGGATATGCTTAAAACCAACAGCAGCTGAAAATGGCGTTAACCGCATCCACTTACTCCCTAAGGGGGCGAAAGGGGGTCAACCCATATAAATCAAAATGTCATATCTGAAAATCTGAACATAGAATCGATTTCACATTTTGGGGATATGCTAACAACCAATAGCAGCTGAAAGTGGCGTTAACCGCATCCACTTACACCCTAAGGGGTCGGAGGGGGGTCAACTCATATAAATCAAAATGTCATATCTGAAAATCTGAACATAGGATCGAATTCAGACTTTGGGGATATGCTTAAAACCAATAGCAGCTGAAAATAGCATTAACCGCATCCACTTACACCCTAAGGGGGTGGAGGGGGGTCAACCCATATAAATCAAAATGTCATATCTAAATATCTGAACATAGAATCGATTTCACATTGTGGAAATATGCTTAAAACCAACAGTAGCTGAAAGTGGCGTCAACCGCATCCACATTCACCCTAAGGGGGCGGAGGGGGGTCAACCCATATAAATCAAAATGTCATATCTAGAAATCTGAACATAGAATCGATTTCACATTTTGGAAATATGCTTAAAACCAACAGCAGCTTAAAGTACCGTTAACCGCATCCACTTAAACCATAAGGGGGCGGAGGGGGGTCAACCCATATGAATAAAAATGTCATATCTAAAAATCCGAACATAGCATCGATTTCAAATTTTGGGGATATGCTAAAAACAAACAGCAGCTGAAAATGGCATAAACCGCAACAACTTACACCCTAAGGGGGCGGAGGGGGGTCAACCCATATGAATATAAATGTCATATCTAAAAATCCGAACATTGAATCGATTCCAAAGTTTGGGGATATGCTTAAAACCAACAGCAGCTGAAAATGGCGTTAACCGCATCCACTTACACCCTAAGGGGGCAGAGGGGGGTCAACCCATATGAATAAAAATGTCATATCTAAAAATCTGAACATAGAATCGATTTCACATTTTGGAAATATGCTCAAAACCAACAGCAGCTGAAAGTACCGTTAACCGCATCCACTTAAACCATAAGGGGGCGGAGGGAGGTCAACCCATATGAATAAAAATGTCATATCTAAAAATCCGAACATAGCATCGATTTCAAATTTTGGGGATATGCTAAAAACAAACAGCAGCTGAAAATGGCATAAACCGCAACCACTTACACCCTAAGGGGGGGGAGGGGGGTCCACCCATATAAATCAAAATGTCATATCTAAAAATCTGAACATAGAATCGATTTCACATTTTGGAAATATGCTTAAAACCAACAGTAGCTGAAAGTGGCGTTAACCGCATCCACTTACACCCTAAGGGGGCGGAGGGGGGTCAACCCATATGAATAAAAATGTCATATCTAAAAATCCGAACATAGAATCGATTTCACATTTTGGAAATATGCTTGAAACCAACAGCAGCTGAAAATGGCATTAACCGCATCCACTTACACCCTAAGGGGGCGGAGGGGGGTCAACCAATATAAATCAAAATGTCATATTTAAAAATCTGAACATAGAATCGATTTCACATTTTGAGGATATGCTAACAACCAATAGCAGCAGAAAATGGCGTTAACCGCATCCACTTACACCCTAAGGGGGCGGAGGGGGGTCAACCCATATGAATATAAATGTCATATTTAAAAATCTGAACATAGGATCGATTTCACATTTTGGGGATATGCTAACAACCAATAGCAGCTGAAAGTGGCGTTAACCGCATCCACTTACACCCTAAGGGGGCGGAGGGGGGTCAACCCATATGAATAAAAATGTCATATCTAAAAATCTGAACATAGAATCGATTTCACATTTTGGAAATATGCTTAAAACCAACAGCAGCTGAAAGTACCGTTAACCGCATCCACTTACACCCTAAGGGGGCGGAGGGGGGTCAACCCATATGAATAAAAATGTCATATCTAAAAATCCGAACATAGAATCGATTTCACATTTTGGAAATATGCTAAAAACCAACAGTAGCTGAAAGTGGCGTTAACCGCATCCACTTTCACCCTAAGGGAGCGGAGGGGGTCAACCCATATAAATCAAAATGTCATATCTAAAAATCTGAACATAGAATCGATTTCACATTTTGGCAATATGCTTAAAACCAACAGCAGCTTAAAGTGGCGTTAACCGCATCCACTTACACCCTGAGGGGGCGGAGGGGGGTCAACCCATATGAATAAAAATGTCATATCTGAAAATCCGAACATAGAATCGATTTCACATTTTGGAAATATGTTTAAAACCAACAGCAGCTGAAAATGGCATTAACCGCATCCACTTGCACCCTAAGGGGACGGAGGGGGGTCAACCCATATAAATCAAAATGTCTTATCTAAAAATCCGAACATAGAATCGATCTCACATTTCGGAAATATGCTTAAAACCAACAGCAGCTGAAAATGGCATTTACCGCATCCACTTACACCCTAAGGGGGCGGAGGGGGGTCAACCAATATAAATCAAAATGTCATATCTAAAAATCTGAACATAGAATCGATTTCACATTTTGAGGATATGCTAACCAATAGCAGCTGAAAGTGGCGTTCACCGCATCCACGTACACCCTAAGGGGGCGGAGGGGGTGTCAACCCATTTGAATCAAAATGTCATATCTAAAAATCTGAACATAGGATCGATTTCACATTTTGGGGATATGCTAACAACCAATAGCAGCTGAAAGTGGCGTTAACCGCATCCACTTACACCCTAAGGGGCGGAGGGGGGTCAACCATATGAATATAAATGTCATATCTAAAAATCCATACATAGAATCGATTCCAAATTTTGGGGATATGCTTAAAACCAACAGCAGCTGAAAATGGCGTAAACCGCATCCACTTACACCCTAAGGGGGCGGAGGGGGGTCAACCCATATAAATCAAAATGTCATATCTGAAAATCTGAATATAGGATCGAATTCAGATTCTGGAAATATACTTAAAACCAATAGCAGCTGAGAATGGCATTAACCGCATCCACTTACACCCTAAAGGGGCGGAGGGGGGTCAACCCATATAAATCAAAATGTCATATCTAAAAATCTGAACATAGAATCGATTTCACATTTTGGAAATATGCTTAAAACCAACAGCAGCTGAAAGTGGCGTTAACCGAATCCTTTTACGCCCTAAGGGGGCGGAGGGGGGTCAACCCATATGAATATAAATGTCATATCTAAAAATCCGAACATAGAATCGATTCCAAATTTTGGGGATATGCTTAAAACCAATAGCAGCTGAAAATAGCATTAACCGCATCCACTTACACCCTAAGGGGGCGAAGGGGGGTCAAGCTATATAAATCGAAATGTCATATCTGAAAATCTGAACATAGGATCGAATTCAGATTTTGGGGATATGCTTAAAACCAATAGCATCTGAAAATAGCATTTACCGCATCCACTTACACCCTAAGGGGGCGGAGGAGGGGTCAACCCATATGAATATAAATGTCATATCTAAAAATCCGAACATAGAATCGATTCCAAATTTTGGGGATATGCTTAAAACCAACAGCAGCTGAAAATGTCGTTAACCGCATCCACTTACACCCTAAGGGGGCGGAGGGGGGTCAACCCATATGAATATAAATGTCATATCTAAAAATCCGAACATAGAATCGATTCCAAAGTTTGGGGATATGCTTAAAACCAACAGCAGCTGAAAATGGCGTTAACCGCATCAACTTACACCCTAAGGGGGCGGAGGGGGGTCAACCCATATGAATAAAAATGTCATATCTAAAAATCTGAACATAGAATCGATTTCACATTTTGGAAATATGCTTAAAACCAACAGTAGCTGAAAGTGGCGTTAACCGCATCCACTTACACCCTAAGGGGGCGGAGGGGGGTCAACCCATATAAATCAAAATGTCATATCTAAAAATCTGAAAATAGAATCGATTTCACATTTTGAGGATATGCTAACCAATAGCAGCTGAAAGTGGCGTTCACCGCATCCACGTACACCCTAAGGGGGCGGAGGGGGTGTCAACCCATTTGAATCAAAATGTCATATCTAAAAATCTGAACATAGGATCGATTTCAAATTTTGGGGATATGCTTAAAACTAACAGCAGCTGAAAATGGCATTAACCGCAACCACTCACACCCTAAGGGGGCGGAGGGGGGTCAACCCATATAAATCAAAATGTCATATCTAAAAATCTGAACATAGAATCGATTCCACATTTTGGAAATATGCTTAAAACCAACAGTAGCTGAAAGTGGCGTTAACCGCATCCACTCACACCCTAAGGGGGCGGAGGGGGGTCAACCCATATAAATCAAAATGTCATATCTGAAAATCTGAACATAGAATCGATTTCACATTTTGGAAATATGCGTAAAACCAACAGCAGCTGAAAGTGGCGTTAACCGCATCCACTTACACCCTGAGGGGGCGGAGGGGGGTCAACCCATATGAATAAAAATGTCATATCTAAAAATCCGAACATAGAATCGATTTCACATTCTGGAAATATGCTTGAAACCAACAGCAGCTGAAAATGGCATTAACCGCATCCACTTACACCCTAAGGGGGCGGAGGGGGGTCAACCAATATAAATCAAAATGTCATATCTAAAAATCTGAACATAGAATCGATTTCACATTTTGAGGATATGCTAACAACCAATAGCAGCAGAAAGTGGCGTTAACCGCATCCACTTACACCCCAAGGGGGCGGAGGGGGGTCAACCCATATGAATATAAATGTCATATTTAAAAATCTGAACATAGGATCGATTTCACATTGTGGGGATATGCTAACAACCAATAGCAGCTGGAAGTGGCGTTAATCGCATCCACTTACACCCTAAGGGGGCAGAGGGGGGTCAACCCATATGAATAAAAATGTCATATCTAAAAATCTGAACATAGAATCGATTTCACATTCTGGAAATATGCTCAAAACCAACAGCAGCTGAAAGTACCGTTAACCGCATCCATTTACACCCTAACGGGGCGGAGGGGGGTCAACCCATATGAATAAAAATGTCATATCTAAAAATCCGAACATAGAATCGATTTCAAATTTTGGGGATATGCTTAAAACCAACAGCAGCTGAAAATGGCATTTACCGCATCCACTTACACCCTAAAGGGGCGGAGGGGGGTCAACCCATATAAATCAAAATGTCATATCTAAAAATCTGAACATAGAATCGATTTCACATTTTGGAAATATGCTTAAAACCAACAGCAGCTGAAAGTGGCGTTAACCGAATCCTTTTACGCCCTAAGGGGGCGGAGGGGGGTCAACCCATATGAATATAAATGTCCTATCTAAAAATCCGAACATAGAATCGATTCCAAATTTTGGGGATATGCTTAAAACCAATAGCAGCTGAAAATAGCATTAACCGCATCCACTTACACCCTAAGGGGGCGAAGGGGGGTCAAGCTATATAAATCGAAATGTCATATCTGAAAATCTGAACATAGGATCGAATTCAGATTTTGGGGATATGCTTAAAACCAATAGCATCTGAAAATAGCATTTACCGCATCCACTTACACCCTAAGGGAGCGGAGGAGGGGTCAACCCATATGAATATAAATGTCATATCTAAAAATCCGAACATAGAATCGATTCCAAATTTTGGGGATATGCTTAAAACCAACAGCAGCTGAAAATGTCGTTAACCGCATCCACTTACACCCTAAGGGGGCGGAGGGGGGTCAACCCATATGAATATAAATGTCATATCTAAAAATCCGAACATAGAATCGATTCCAAAGTTTGGGGATATGCTTAAAACCAACAGCAGCTGAAAATGGCGTTAACCGCATCAACTTACACCCTAAGGGGGCGGAGGGGGGTCAACCCATATGAATAAAAATGTCATATCTAAAAATCTGAACATAGAATCGATTTCACATTTTGGAAATATGCTTAAAACCAACAGTAGCTGAAAGTGGCGTTAACCGCATCCACTTACACCCTAAGGGGGCGGAGGGGGGTCAACCCATATAAATCAAAATGTCATATCTAAAAATCTGAAAATAGAATCGATTTCACATTTTGAGGATATGCTAACCAATAGCAGCTGAAAGTGGCGTTCACCGCATCCACGTACACCCTAAGGGGGCGGAGGGGGTGTCAACCCATTTGAATCAAAATGTCATATCTAAAAATCTGAACATAGGATCGATTTCAAATTTTGGGGATATGCTTAAAACTAACAGCAGCTGAAAATGGCATTAACCGCAACCACTCACACCCTAAGGGGGCGGAGGGGGGTCAACCCATATAAATCAAAATGTCATATCTAAAAATCTGAACATAGAATCGATTCCACATTTTGGAAATATGCTTAAAACCAACAGTAGCTGAAAGTGGCGTTAACCGCATCCACTTACACCCTAAGGGGGCGGAGGGGGGTCAACCCATATAAATCAAAATGTCATATCTGAAAATCTGAACATAGAATCGATTTCACATTTTGGAAATATGCGTAAAACCAACAGCAGCTGAAAGTGGCGTTAACCGCATCCACTTACACCCTGAGGGGGCGGAGGGGGGTCAACCCATATGAATAAAAATGTCATATCTAAAAATCCGAACATAGAATCGATTTCACATTCTGGAAATATGCTTGAAACCAACAGCAGCTGAAAATGGCATTAACCGCATCCACTTACACCCTAAGGGGGCGGAGGGGGGTCAACCAATATAAATCAAAATGTCATATCTAAAAATCTGAACATAGAATCGATTTCACATTTTGAGGATATGCTAACAACCAATAGCAGCAGAAAGTGGCGTTAACCGCATCCACTTACACCCCAAGGGGGCAGAGGGGGGTCAACCCATATGAATATAAATGTCATATTTAAAAATCTGAACATAGGATCGATTTCACATTTTGGGGATATGCTAACAACCAATAGCAGCTGGAAGTGGCGTTAATCGCATCCACTTACACCCTAAGGGGGCAGAGGGGGGTCAACCCATATGAATAAAAATGTCATATCTAAAAATCTGAACATAGAATCGATTTCACATTCTGGAAATATGCTCAAAACCAACAGCAGCTGAAAGTACCGTTAACCGCATCCATTTACACCCTAACGGGGCGGAGGGGGGTCAACCCATATGAATAAAAATGTCATATCTAAAAATCCGAACATAGAATCGATTTCAAATTTTGGGGATATGCTTAAAACCAACAGCAGCTGAAAATGGCATTAACCGCATCCACTTACACCCTAAGGGGGCGGAGGGGGGTCAACCCATATAAATCAAAATGTCATATCTGAAAATCTGAACATAGAATCGATTTCACATTTTGGAAATATGCTTAAAACCAACAGTAGCTGAAAGTGGCGTTAACCGCATCCACTTTCACCCTAAGGGGGCGGAGGGGGGTCAACCCATATAAATCAAAATGTCATATCTAAAAATCTGAACATAGAATCGATTTCACATTTTGGAAATATGCTTAAAACCAACAGCAGCTTAAAGTGGCGTTAACCGCATCCACTTACACCCTAAGGGGGCGGAGGGGGGTCAACCCATATGAATAAAAATGTCATATCTGAAAATCCGAACATAGAATCGGTTTCACATTTTGGAAATATGCTCAAAACCAACAGCAGCTGAAAATGGCATTAACCGCATCCACTTACACCCTAAGGGGGCGGAGGGGGGTCAACCCATATAAATCAAAATGTCATATCTAAAAATCCGAACATAGAATCGATTTCACATTTTGGAAATATGCTTAGAACCAACAGCAGCTGAAAATGGCATTAACCGCATCCACTTACACCCTAAGGGGGCGGAGGGGGGTCAACCAATATAAATCAAAATGTCATATCTAAAAATCTGAACATAGGATCGATTTCACATTTTGGGGATATGATAACAACCAATAGCAGCTGAAAGTGGCGTTAACCGCATCCACTTACACCCTAAGGGGTCGGAGGGGGGTCAACTCATATAAATCAAAATGTCATATCTGAAAATCTGAACATACGATCGAATTCAGACTTTGGGGATATGCTTAAAACCAATAGCAGCTGAAAATAGCATTAACCGCATCCACTTACACCCTAAGGGGGTGGAGGGGGGTCAACCCATATAAATCAAAATGTCATATCTAAATATCTGAACATAGAATCGATTTCACATTGTGGAAATATGCTTAAAACCAACAGTAGCTGAAAGTGGCGTCAACCGCATCCACATTCACCCTAAGGGGGCGGAGGGGGGTCAACCCATATAAATCAAAATGTCATATCTAGAAATCTGAACATAGAATCGATTTCACATTTTGGAAATATGCTTAAAACCAACAGCAGCTTAAAGTACCGTTAACCGCATCCACTTAAACCATAAGGGGGCGGAGGGGGGTCAACCCATATGAATAAAAATGTCATATCTAAAAATCCGAACATAGCATCGATTTCAAATTTTGGGGATATGCTAAAAACAAACAGCAGCTGAAAATGGCATAAACCGCAACAACTTACACCCTAAGGGGGCGGAGGGGGGTCAACCCATATGAATATAAATGTCATATCTAAAAATCCGAACATTGAATCGATTCCAAAGTTTGGGGATATGCTTAAAACCAACAGCAGCTGAAAATGGCGTTAACCGCATCCACTTACACCCTAAGGGGGCAGAGGGGGGTCAACCCATATGAATAAAAATGTCATATCTAAAAATCTGAACATAGAATCGATTTCACATTTTGGAAATATGCTCAAAACCAACAGCAGCTGAAAGTACCGTTAACCGCATCCACTTAAACCATAAGGGGGCGGAGGGAGGTCAACCCATATGAATAAAAATGTCATATCTAAAAATCCGAACATAGCATCGATTTCAAATTTTGGGGATATGCTAAAAACAAACAGCAGCTGAAAATGGCATAAACCGCAACCACTTACACCCTAAGGGGGGGGAGGGGGGTCCACCCATATAAATCAAAATGTCATATCTAAAAATCTGAACATAGAATCGATTTCACATTTTGGAAATATGCTTAAAACCAACAGTAGCTGAAAGTGGCGTTAACCGCATCCACTTACACCCTAAGGGGGCGGAGGGGGGTCAACCCATATGAATAAAAATGTCATATCTAAAAATCCGAACATAGAATCGATTTCACATTTTGGAAATATGCTTGAAACCAACAGCAGCTGAAAATGGCATTAACCGCATCCACTTACACCCTAAGGGGGCGGAGGGGGGTCAACCAATATAAATCAAAATGTCATATTTAAAAATCTGAACATAGAATCGATTTCACATTTTGAGGATATGCTAACAACCAATAGCAGCAGAAAGTGGCGTTAACCGCATCCACTTACACCCTAAGGGGGCGGAGGGGGGTCAACCCATATGAATATAAATGTCATATTTAAAAATCTGAACATAGGATCGATTTCACATTTTGGGGATATGCTAACAACCAATAGCAGCTGAAAGTGGCGTTAACCGCATCCACTTACACCCTAAGGGGGCGGAGGGGGGTCAACCCATATGAATAAAAATGTCATATCTAAAAATCTGAACATAGAATCGATTTCACATTTTGGAAATATGCTTAAAACCAACAGCAGCTGAAAGTACCGTTAACCGCATCCACTTACACCCTAAGGGGGCGGAGGGGGGTCAACCCATATGAATAAAAATGTCATATCTAAAAATCCGAACATAGAATCGATTTCACATTTTGGAAATATGCTAAAAACCAACAGTAGCTGAAAGTGGCGTTAACCGCATCCACTTTCACCCTAAGGGAGCGGAGGGGGTCAACCCATATAAATCAAAATGTCATATCTAAAAATCTGAACATAGAATCGATTTCACATTTTGGCAATATGCTTAAAACCAACAGCAGCTTAAAGTGGCGTTAACCGCATCCACTTACACCCTGAGGGGGCGGAGGGGGGTCAACCCATATGAATAAAAATGTCATATCTGAAAATCCGAACATAGAATCGATTTCACATTTTGGAAATATGTTTAAAACCAACAGCAGCTGAAAATGGCATTAACCGCATCCACTAGCACCCTAAGGGGACGGAGGGGGGTCAACCCATATAAATCAAAATGTCTTATCTAAAAATCCGAACATAGAATCGATCTCACATTTCGGAAATATGCTTAAAACCAACAGCAGCTGAAAATGGCATTTACCGCATCCACTTACACCCTAAGGGGGCGGAGGGGGGTCAACCAATATAAATCAAAATGTCATATCTAAAAATCTGAACATAGAATCGATTTCACATTTTGAGGATATGCTAACCAATAGCAGCTGAAAGTGGCGTTCACCGCATCCACGTACACCCTAAGGGGGCGGAGGGGGTGTCAACCCATTTGAATCAAAATGTCATATCTAAAAATCTGAACATAGGATCGATTTCACATTTTGGGGATATGCTAACAACCAATAGCAGCTGAAAGTGGCGTTAACCGCATCCACTTACACCCTAAGGGGCGGAGGGGGGTCAACCATATGAATATAAATGTCATATCTAAAAATCCATACATAGAATCGATTCCAAATTTTGGGGATATGCTTAAAACCAACAGCAGCTGAAAATGGCGTAAACCGCATCCACTTTCACCCTAAGGGGGCGGAGGGGGGTCAACCCATATAAATCAAAATGTCATATCTGAAAATCTGAATATTGGATCGAATTCAGATTCTGGAAATATACTTAAAACCAATAGCAGCTGAGAATGGCATTAACCGCATCCACTTACACCCTAAAGGGGCGGAGGGGGGTCAACCCATATAAATCAAAATGTCATATCTAAAAATCTGAACATAGAATCGATTTCACATTTTGGAAATATGCTTAAAACCAACAGCAGCTGAAAGTGGCGTTAACCGAATCCTTTTACGCCCTAAGGGGGCGGAGGGGGGTCAACCCATATGAATATAAATGTCATATCTAAAAATCCGAACATAGAATCGATTCCAAATTTTGGGGATATGCTTAAAACCAATAGCAGCTGAAAATAGCATTAACCGCATCCACTTACACCCTAAGGGGGCGAAGGGGGGTCAAGCTATATAAATCGAAATGTCATATCTGAAAATCTGAACATAGGATCGAATTCAGATTTTGGGGATATGCTTAAAACCAATAGCATCTGAAAATAGCATTTACCGCATCCACTTACACCCTAAGGGGGCGGAGGAGGGGTCAACCCATATGAATATAAATGTCATATATATATATATATATATATATATATATATATATATATATATATATATAAAAATCTGAACATAGAATCGATTTCACATTTTGGCAATATGCTTAAAACCAACAGCAGCTTAAAGTGGCGTTAACCGCATCCACTTACACCCTGAGGGGGCGGAGGGGGGTCAACCCATATGAATAAAAATGTCATATCTGAAAATCCGAACATAGAATCGATTTCACATTTTGGAAATATGCTTAAAACCAACAGCAGCTGAAAATGGCATTAACCGCATCCACTTGCACCCTAAGGGGACGGAGGGGGGTCAACCCATATAAATCAAAATGTCATATCTAAAAATCCGAACATAGAATCGATCTCACATTTCGGAAATATGCTTAAAACCAACAGCAGCTGAAAATGGCATTTACCGCATCCACTTACACCCTAAGGGGGCGGAGGGGGGTCAACCAATATAAATCAAAATGTCATATCTAAAAATCTGAACATAGAATCGATTTCACATTTTGAGGATATGCTAACCAATAGCAGCTGAAAGTGGCGTTCACCGCATCCACGTACACCCTAAGGGGGCGGAGGGGGTGTCAACCCATTTGAATCAAAATGTCATATCTAAAAATCTGAACATAGGATCGATTTCACATTTTGGGGATATGCTAACAACCAATAGCAGCTGAAAGTGGCGTTAACCGCATCCACTTACACCCTAAGGGGCGGAGGGGGGTCAACCATATGAATATAAATGTCATATCTAAAAATCCGAACATAGAATCGATTCCAAATTTTGGGGATATGCTTAAAACCAACAGCAGCTGAAAATGGCGTAAACCGCATCCACTTACACCCTAAGGGGGCGGAGGGGGGTCAACCCATATAAATCAAAATGTCATATCTGAAAATCTGAATATAGGATCGAATTCAGATTTTGGGAATATACTTAAAACCAATAGCAGCTGAGAATGGCATTAACCGCATCCACTTACACCCTAAAGGGGCGGAGGGGGGTCAACCCATATAAATCAAAATGTCATATCTAAAAATCTGAACATAGAATCGATTTCACATTTTGGAAATATGCTTAAAACCAACAGCAGCTGAAAGTGGCGTTAACCGCATCCTTTTACGCCCTAAGGGGGCGGAGGGGGGTCAACCCATATGAATATAAATGTCATATCTAAAAATCCGAACATAGAATCGATTCCAAATTTTGGGGATATGCTTAAAACCAATAGCAGCTGAAAATAGCATTAACCGCATCCACTTACACCCTAAGGGGGCGGAGGGGGGTCAACCTATATAAATCGAAATGTCATATCTGAAAATCTGAATATAGGATCGAATTCAGATTTTGGGGATATGCTTAAAACCAACAGCAGCTGAAAATGTCGTTAACCGCATCCACTTACACCCTAAGGGGGCGGAGGGGGGTCAACCCATATGAATATAAATGTCATATCTAAAAATCCGAACATAGAATCGATTCCAAAGTTTGGGGAAATGCTTAAAACCAACAGCAGCTGAAAGTGGCGTAAACCGCATCCACTTACACCCTAAGGGGGCGGAGGGGGGTCAACCCATATAAATCAAAATGTCATATCTGAAAATCTGAACATAGAATCGATTTCACATTTTGGAAATATGCGTAAAACCAACAGCAGCTGAAAGTACCGTTAACCGCATCCACTTAAACCATAAGGGGGCGGAGGGGGGTCAACCCATATGAATAAAAATGTCATATCTAAAAATCCGAACATAGAATCGATTTCAAATTTTGGGGATATGCTTAAAACTAACAGCAGCTGAAAATGGCATTAACCGCAACCACTTACACCCTAAGGGGGCGGAGGGGGGTCAACCCATATAAATCAAAATAACATATCCAAAAATCTGAACATAGAATCGATTCCACATTTTGGAAATATGCTTAAAACCAACAGTAGCTGAAAGTGGCGTTAACCGCATCCACTTACACCCTAAGGGGGCGGAGGGGGTCAACCCATATAAATCAAAATGTCATATCTGAAAATCTGAACATAGAATCGATTTCACATTTTGGAAATATGCGTAAAACCAACAGCAGCTGAAAGTGGCGTTAACCGCATCCACTTACACCCTGAGGAGGCGGAGGGGGGTCAACCCATATGAATAAAAATGTCATATCTAAAAATCCGAACATAGAATCGATTTCACATTCTGGAAATATGCTTGAAACCAACAGCAGCTGAAAATGGCATTAACCGCATCCACTTACACCCTAAGGGGGCGGAGGGGGGTCAACCAATATAAATCAAAATGTCATATCTAAAAATCTGAACATAGAATCGATTTCACATTTTGAGGATATGCTAACAACCAATAGCAGCAGAAAGTGGCGTTAACCGCATCCACTTACACCCTAAGGGGGCGGAGGGGGGTCAACCCATATGAATATAAATGTCATATTTAAAAATCTGAACATAGGATCGATTTCACATTTTGGGGATATGCTAATAACCAATAGCAGCTGGAAGTGGCGTTAACCGCATCCATTTACACCCTAACGGGGCGGAGGGGGGTCAACCCATATGAATAAAAATGTCATATCTAAAAATCCGAACATAGAATCGATTTCAAATTTTGGAGATATGCTCAAAACCAACAGCAGCTGAAAATGGCATTAACCGCATCCACTTACACCCTAAGGGGGCGGAGGGGGGTCAACCCATATAAATCAAAATGTCATATCTGAAAATCTGAACATAGAATCGATTTCACATTTTGGAAATATGCGTAAAACCAACAGCAGCTGAAAGTACCGTTAACCGCATCCACTTAAACCATAAAGGGGCGGAGGGGGGTCAACCCATATGAATAAAAATGTCATATCTAAAAATCCGAACATAGAATCGATTTCAAATTTTGGGGATATGCTTAAAACTAACAGCAGCTGAAAATGGCATTAACCGCAACCACTTACACCCTAAGGGGGCGGAGGGGGGTCAACCCATATAAATCAAAATGTCATATCTAAAAATCTGAACATAGAATCGATTCCACATTTTGGAAATATGCTTAAAACCAACAGTAGCTGAAAGTGGCGTTAACCGCATCCACTTACACCCTAAGGGGGCGGAGGGGGGTCAACCCATATAAATCAAAATGTCATATCTGAAAATCTGAACATAGAATCGATTTCACATTTTGGAAATATGCTTGAAACCAACAGCAGCTGAAAATGGCATTAACCGCATCCACTTACACCCTAAGGGGGCGGAGGGGGGTCAACCAATATAAATCAAAATGTCATATCTAAAAATCTGAACATAGAATCGATTTCACATTCTGGAAATATGCTTGAAACCAACAGCAGCTGAAAATGGCATTAACCGCATCCACTTACACCCTAAGGGGGCGGAGGGGGGTCAACCAATATAAATCAAAATGTCATATCTAAAAATCTGAACATAGAATCGATTTCACATTTTGAGGATATGCTAACAACCAATAGCAGCAGAAAGTGGCGTTAACCGCATCCACTTACACCCCAAGGGGGCGGAGGGGGGTCAACCCATATGAATATAAATGTCATATTTAAAAATCTGAACATAGGATCGATTTCACATTTTGGGGATATGCTAACAACCAATAGCAGCTGGAAGTGGCGTTAATCGCATCCACTTACACCCTAAGGGGGCAGAGGGGGGTCAACCCATATGAATAAAAATGTCATATCTAAAAATCTGAACATAGAATCGATTTCACATTCTGGAAATATGCTCAAAACCAACAGCAGCTGAAAGTACCGTTAACCGCATCCATTTACACCCTAACGGGGCGGAGGGGGGTCAACCCATATGAATAAAAATGTCATATCTAAAAATCCGAACATAGAATCGATTTCAAATTTTGGGGATATGCTTAAAACCAACAGCAGCTGAAAATGGCATTAACCGCATCCACTTACACCCTAAGGGGGCGGAGGGGGGTCAACCCATATAAATCAAAATGTCATATCTAAAAATCTGAACATAGAATCGATTTCACATTTTGGAAATATGCTTAAAACCAACAGTAGCTGAAAGTGGCGTTAACCGCATCCACTTTCACCCTAAGGGGGCGGAGGCGGGTCAACCCATATAAATCAAAATGTCATATCTAAAAATCTGAACATAGAATCGATTTCACATTTTGGAAATATGCTTAAAACCAACAGCAGCTTAAAGTACCGTTAACCGCATCCACTTAAACCATGAGGGGGCGGAGGGGGGTCAACCCATATGAATAAAAATGTCATATCTAAAAATCCGAACATAGCATCGATTTCAAATTTTGGGGATATGCTAAAAACAAACAGCAGCTTAAAGTGGCGTTAAGCGCATCCACTTACACCCTAAGGGGGCGGAGGGGGGTCAACCCATATGAATAAAAATGTCATATCTGAAAATCCGAACATAGAATCGGTTTCACATTTTGGAAATATGCTCAAAACCAACAGCAGCTGAAAATGGCATTAACCGCATCCACTTACACCCTAAGGGGGCGGAGGGGGGTCAACCCATATAAATCAAAATGTCATATCTAAAAATCCGAACATAGAATCGATTTCACATTTTGGAAATATGCTTAGAACCAACAGCAGCTGAAAATGGCATTAACCGCATCCACTTACACCCTAAGGGGGCGGAGGGGGGTCAACCAATATAAATCAAAATGTCATATCTAAAAATCTGAACATAAAATCGATTTCACATTTTGAGGATATGCTAACCAATAGCCGCTGAAAGTGGCGTTCACCGCATCCACTTACACCCTAAGGGGGCGGAGGGGGGGTCAACCCATTTGAATCAAAATGTCATATCTAAAAATCTGAACATAGGATCGATTTCACATTTTGGGGATATGCTAACAACCAATAGCAGCTGAAAGTGGCGTTAACCGCATCCACTTACACCCTAAGGGGCGGAGGGGGGCAACCATATGAATATAAATGTCATATTTAAAAATCTGAACATAGGATCGATTTCACATTTTGGGGATATGCTAACAACCAATAGCAGCTGAAAGTGGCGTTAACCGCATCCACTTACACCCTAATGCCCGCCACTCACGAAGCGTTTTTTCGAGCGTTTGGTAGCTAGCGTTCAAGTAGCTTGCGCCGAAATGGTAGCTAGTCTGTCATCCCTTGCTGCCATCGAAACCTGCTACTCGAGAGGTTGTTTACTTGTTTTATTGAGTATCCGGGTCGGATTTCAGATGGTCACAGACAGCTGGCAATTTATCAGGTACCGTCGGAACTTCGTAGCGTACCAAATTGTTGTGCAAAATGAAAGAATTTTTGATAGGTTTCATCGAAATATTTAGGCAGAAAACCTGTCGATGGAAAATAAAAAGTTCAGCATACGCAAACAGGAATATCAAAAGTAAAGCCTATGGGGAACTAGTAGAATATTCCAAAGGAAAATTACAGATTGAAAGAGTAGATGTAAATTTCTATTTGGCCGATATCGTTTTCCATTGTTATTGTTTATTGTTATTTTCTTCCTCTTTACATTGAAATAAACATTCATTAATTGGAGATCTTCTTTCCCTGGAATGTCCCATTGGAAGGTAGTCTTCCTAGTCAATCATTTTTACCAATTTGAAAACCGTAATCGAAAAAAAAAATTTTTGCAACAACTTTTACCCATATCTGTAATGTGAGAAAATGAGGTTTGATAAGTTCGAACCAAATTACTCGAAATAATTTTTTTATTACCAATTGTTCTTATCTAATACTGGATTCTCTTAAAATGGAGTTACGAAGGAAAATGAGAGATTCCTGGGATAATTTTAAGAATAAAAAGTCCCATAAACATGAGCTCGCTAATGCATTGTAAGAAAGCTGTGATGAATAAATTAATTATTATACTTATTTACCCATTCTGTAGCGAAAATTAATTAAGATTCGATAAACTGATAAAATCATCACGAAAAAGTACGACTACACAAGAAATCTTTCATTCTGTAATTTTCCTTTGGAATATTCTACTAGTTTCCCATAGGCTTTACTTTTGATATTCCTGTTTGCGTATGCTGAACTTTTTATTTTCCATCGACAGGTTTTCTGCTTAAATATTTCGATGAAACCTATCAAAAATTCTTTCATTTTTCACAAGAATTTGGTACGCTACGAAGTTCTGACGGTACCTGATAAATTGCCAGCTGTCTGTGACCATCTGAAATCCGACCCGGATACTCAATAAAACAAGTAAACAACCTCTCGAGTAGCAGGTTTCGATGGCAGCAAGGAATGACAGACTAGCTACCATTTCGGCGCAAGCTACTTGAACGCTAGCTACCAAACGCACGAAAAAACGCTTCGTGAGTGGCGGGCATAAGGGGGCGGAGGGGGGTCAACCCATATGAATAAAAATGTCATATCTAAAAATCTGAACATAGAATCGATTTCACATTGTGGAAATATGCTTAAAACCAACAGCAGCTGAAAGTACCGTTAACCGCATCCACTTACACCCTAAGGGGGCGGAGGGGGGTCAACCCATATGAATAAAAATGTCATATCTAAAAATCCGAACATAGAATCGATTTCAAATTTTGGGGATATGCTTAAAACCAACAGCAGCTGAAAATGGCATCAACCGCATCCACTTACACCCTAAGGGGGCGGAGGGGGGTCAACCCATATAAATCAAAATGTCATATCTGAACATAGAATCGATTTCACATTTTGGAAATATGCTTAAAACCAACAGTAGCTGAAAGTGGCGTTAACCGCATCCACTTTCACCCTAAGGGGTCGGAGGGGGGTCAACCCATATAAATCAAAATGTCATATCTAAAAATCTGAACATAGAATCGATTTCACATTTTGGAAATATGCTTCAAACCAACAGCAGCTTAAAGTGGCGTTAACCGCATCCACTTACACCCTAAGGGGGCGGAGGGGGGTCAACCCATATGAATAAAAATGTCATATCTGAAAATCCGAACATAGAATCGATTTCACATTTTGGAAATATGCTTAAAACCAACAGCAGCTGAAAATGGCATTAACCGCATCCACTTACACCCTAAGGGGGCGGAGGGGGGTCAACCCATATAAATCAAAATGTCAGATCTAAAAATCCGAACATAGAATCGATTTCACATTTTGGAAATATGCTTAAAACCAACAGCAGCTGAAAATGGCATTAACCGCATCCACTTACACCCTAAGGGGGCGGAGGGGGGTCAACCAATATAAATCAAAATGTCATATCTAAAAATCTGAACATAGAATCGATTTCAAATTTTGAGGATATGCTTACCAATAGCCGCTGAAAGTGGCGTTCACCGCATCCACTTACACCCTAAGGGGGCGGAGGGGGGGTCAACCCATTTGAATCAAAATGTCATATCTAAAAATCTGAACATAGGATCGATTTCACATTTTGGGGATATGCTAACAACCAATAGCAGCTGAAAGTGGCGTTAACCGCATCCACTTACACCCTAAGGGGCGGAGGGGGGCAACCATATGAATATAAATGTCATATCTAAAAATCCGAACATAGAATCGATTCCAAATTTTGGGGATATGCTTAAAACCAACAGCAGCTGAGAATGGCGTTAACCGCATCCACTTACTCCCTAAGGGGGCGAAGGGGGGTCAACCCATATAAATCAAAATGTCATATCTGAAAATCTGAACATAGAATCGATTTCACATTTTGGGGATATGCTAACAACCAATAGCAGCTGAAAGTGGCGTTAACCGCATCCACTTACACCCTAAGGGGTCGGAGGGGGGTCAACTCATATAAATCAAAATGTCATATCTGAAAATCTGAACATAGGATCGAATTCAGACTTTGGGGATATGCTTGAAACCAATAGCAGCTGAAAGTGGCGTTAACCGCATCCACTTACACCCTAAGGGGTCGGAGGGGGGTCAACTCATATAAATCAAAATGTCATATCTAAAAATCTGAACATAGAATCGATTTCACATTGTGGAAATATGCTTAAAACCAACAGTAGCTGAAAGTGGCGTCAACCGCATCCACTTTCACCCTAAGGGGGCGGAGGGGGGTCAACCCATATAAATCAAAATGTCATATCTAGAAATCTGAACATAGAATCGATTTCACATTTTGGAAATATGCTTAAAACCAACAGCAGCTTAAAGTACCGTTAACCGCATCCACTTAAACCATGAGGGGGCGGAGGGGGGTCAACCCATATGAATAAAAATGTCATATCTGAAAATCCGAACATAGCATCGATTTCAAATTTTGGGGATATGCTAAAAACAAACAGCAGCTGAAAATGGCATAAACCGCAACCACTTACACCCTAAGGGGGCGGAGGGGGGTCAACCCATATGAATATAAATGTCATATCTAAAAATCCGAACATTGAATCGATTCCAAAGTTTGGGGATATGCTTAAAACCAACAGCAGCTGAAAATGGCGTTAACCGCATCCACTTACACCCTAAGGGGGCGGAGGGGGGTCAACCCATATGAATAAAAATGTCTTATCTAAAAATCTGAACATAGAATCGATTTCACATTTTGGAAATATGCTCAAAACCAACAGCAGCTGAAAGTACCGTTAACCGCATCCACTTAAACCATAAGGGGGCGGAGGAGGGTCAACCCATATGAATAAAAATGTCATATCTAAAAATCCGAACATAGCATCGATTTCAAATTTTGGGGATATGCTAAAAACAAACAGCAGCTGAAAATGGCATAAACCGCAACCACTTACACCCTAAGGGGGCGGAGGGGGGTCAACCCATATAAATCAAAATGTCATATCTAAAAATCTGAACATAGAATCGATTTCACATTTTGGAAATATGCTTAAAACCAACAGTAGCTGAAAGTGGCGTTAACCGCATCCACTTACACCCTAAGGGGGCGGAGGGGGGTCAACCCATATGAATAAAAATGTCATATCTAAAACTCCGAACATAGAATCGATTTCACATTTTGGAAATATGCTTGAAACCAACAGCAGCTGAAAATGGCATTAACCGCATCCACTTACACCCTAAGGGTGCGGAGGGGGGTCAACCAATATAAATCAAAATGTCATATCTAAAAATCTGAACATAGAATCGATTTCACATTTTGAGGATATGCTAACAACCAATAGCAGCAGAAAGTGGCGTTAACCGCATCCACTTACACCCTAAGGGGGCGGAGGGGGGTCAACCCATATGAATATAAATGTCATATTTAAAAATCTGAACATAGGATCGATTTCACATTTTGGGGATATGCTAACAACCAATAGCAGCTGAAAGTGGCGTTAACCGCATCCACTTACACCCTAAGGGGGCGGAGGGGGGTCAACCCATATGAATAAAAATGTCATATCTAAAAATCTGAACATAGAATCGATTTCACATTTTGGAAATATGCTTAAAACCAACAGCAGCTTAAAGTACCGTTAACCGCATCCACTTACACCCTAAGGGGGCGGAGGGGGGTCAACCCATATGAATAAAAATGTCATATCTAAAAATCCGAACATAGAATCGATTTCACATTTTGGAAATATGCTAAAAACCAACAGTAGCTGAAAGTGGCGTTAACCGCATCCACTTTCACCCTAAGGGGGCGGAGGGGGTCAACCCATATAAATCAAAATGTCATATCTAAAAATCTGAACATAGAATCGATTTCACATTTTGGCAATATGCTTAAAACCAACAGCAGCTTAAAGTGGCGTTAACCGCATCCACTTACACCCTGAGGGGGCGGAGGGGGGTCAACCCATATGAATAAAAATGTCATATCTGAAAATCCGAACATAGAATCGATTTCACATTTTGGAAATATGCTTAAAACCAACAGCAGCTGAAAATGGCATTAACCGCATCCACTTGCACCCTAAGGGGACGGAGGGGGGTCAACCCATATAAATCAAAATGTCATATCTAAAAATCCGAACATAGAATCGATCTCACATTTCGGAAATATGCTTAAAACCAACAGCAGCTGAAAATGGCATTTACCGCATCCACTTACACCCTAAGGGGGCGGAGGGGGGTCAACCAATATAAATCAAAATGTCATATCTAAAAATCTGAACATAGAATCGATTTCACATTTTGAGGATATGCTAACCAATAGCAGCTGAAAGTGGCGTTCACCGCATCCACGTACACCCTAAGGGGGCGGAGGGGGTGTCAACCCATTTGAATCAAAATGTCATATCTAAAAATCTGAACATAGGATCGATTTCACATTTTGGGGATATGCTAACAACCAATAGCAGCTGAAAGTGGCGTTAACCGCATCCACTTACACCCTAAGGGGCGGAGGGGGGTCAACCATATGAATATAAATGTCATATCTAAAAATCCGAACATAGAATCGATTCCAAATTTTGGGGATATGCTTAAAACCAACAGCAGCTGAAAATGGCGTAAACCGCATCCACTTACACCCTAAGGGGGCGGAGGGGGGTCAACCCATATAAATCAAAATGTCATATCTGAAAATCTGAATATAGGATCGAATTCAGATTTTGGGAACATACTTAAAACCAATAGCAGCTGAGAATGGCATAAACCGCATCCACTTACACCCTAAAGGGGCGGAGGGGGGTCAACCCATATAAATCAAAATGTCATATCTAAAAATCTGAACATAGAATCGATTTCACATTTTGGAAATATGCTTAAAACCAACAGCAGCTGAAAGTGGCGTTAACCGCATCCTTTTACGCCCTAAGGGGGCGGAGGGGGGTCAACCCATATGAATATAAATGTCATATCTAAAAATCCGAACATAGAATCGATTCCAAATTTTGGGGATATGCTTAAAACCAATAGCAGCTGAAAATAGCATTAACCGCATCCACTTACACCCTAAGGGGGCGGAGGGGGGTCAACCCATATGAATATAAATGTCATATCTAAAAATCCGAACATAGAATCGATTTCAAAGTTTGGGGATATGCTTAAAACCAACAGCAGCTGAAAATGGCGTTAACCGCATCAACTTACAACCTAAGGGGGCGGAGGGGGGTCAACCCATATGAATAAAAATGTCATATCTAAAAATCTGAACATAGAATCGATTTCACATTTTGGAAATATGCTTAAAACCAACAGTAGCTGAAAGTGGCGTTAACCGCATATACTTACACCCTAAGGGGGCGGAGGGGGGTCAACCCATATAAATCAAAATGTCATATCTGAAAATCTGAACATAGAATCGATTTCACATTTCGGAAATATGCGTAAAACCAACAGCAGCTGAAAGTACCGTTAACCGCATCCACTTAAACCATAAGGGGGCGGAGGGGGGTCAACCCATATGAATAAAAATGTCATATCTAAAAATCCGAACATAGAATCGATTTCAAATTTTGGGGATATGCTTAAAACTAACAGCAGCTGAAAATGGCATTAACCGCAACCACTTACACCCTAAGGGGGCGGAGGGGGGTCAACCCATATAAATCAAAATGTCATATCCAAAAATCTGAACATAGAATCGATTCCACATTTTGGAAATATGCTTAAAACCAACAGTAGCTGAAAGTGGCGTTAACCGCATCCACTTACACCCTAAGGGGGCGGAGGGGGGTCAACCCATATAAATCAAAATGTCATATCTGAAAATCTGAACATAGAATCGATTTCACATTTTGGAAATATGCGTAAAACCAACAGCAGCTGAAAGTGGCGTTAACCGCATCCACTTACACCCTGAGGGGGCGGAGGGGGGTCAACCCATATGGATAAAAATGTCATATCTAAAAATCCGAACATAGAATCGATTTCACATTCTGGAAACATGCTTGAAACCAACAGCAGCTGAAAATGGCATTAACCGCATCCACTTACACCCTAAGGGGGCGGAGGGGGGTCAACCAATATAAATCAAAATGTCATATCTAAAAATCTGAACATAGAATCGATTTCACATTTTGAGGATATGCTAACAACCAATAGCAGCAGAAAGTGGCGTTAACCGCATCCACTTACACCCTAAGGGGGCGGAGGGGGGTCAACCCATATGAATATAAATGTCATATTTAAAAATCTGAACATAGGATCGATTTCACATTTTGGGGATATGCTAACAACCAATAGCAGCTGGAAGTGGCGTTAACCGCATCCACTTACACCCTAAGGGGGCGGAGGGGGGTCAACCCATATGAATAAAAATGTCATATCTAAAAATCTGAACATAGAATCGATTTCACATTCTGGAAATATGCTCAAAACCAACAGCAGCTGAAAGTACCGTTAACCGCATCCATTTACACCCTAACGGGGCGGAGGGGGGTCAACCCATATGAATAAAAATTTCATATCTGAAAATCCGAACATAGAATCGATTTCACATTTTGGAAATATGCTCAAAACCAACAGCAGCTGAAAATGGCATTAACCGCATCCACTTACACCCTAAGGGGGCGGAGGGGGGTCAACCCATATAAATCAAAATGTCATATCTAAAAATCCGAACATAGAATCGATTTCACATTTTGGAAATATGCTTAAAACCAACAGCAGCTGAAAATGGCATTAACCGCATCCACTTACACCCTAAGGGGGCGGAGGGGGGTCAACCAATATAAATCAAAATGTCATATCTAAAAATCTGAACATAAAATCGATTTCACATTTTGAGGATATGCTAACCAATAGCCGCTGAAAGTGGCGTTCACCGCATCCACTTACACCCTAAGGGGGCGGAGGGGGGGTCAACCCATTTGAATCAAAATGTCATATCTAAAAATCTGAACATAGGATCGATTTTACATTTTGGGGATATGCTAACAACCAATAGCAGCTGAAAGTGGCGTTAACCGCATCCACTTACACCCTAAGGGGCGGAGGGGGGTCAACCATATGAATATAAATGTCATATCTAAAAATCCGAACATAGAATCGATTCCAAATTTTGGGGATATGCTTAAAACCAACAGCAGCTGAAAATGGCGTTAACCGCATCCACTTACACCCTAAGGGGGCGGAGGGGGGTCAACCCATATAAATCAAAATGTCATATCTGAAAATCTGAACATAGAATCGATTTCACATTTTGGGGATATGCTAACAACCAATAGCAGCTGAAAGTGGCGTTAATCGCATCCACTTACACCCTAAGGGGTCGGAGGGGGGTCAACCCATATAAATCAAAATGTCTTATCTGAAAATCTGAACATAGGATCGAATTCAGACTTTGGGGATATGCTTAAAACCAATAGCAGCTGAAAATAGCATTAACCGCATCCACTTACACCCTAAGGGGGCGGAGGGGGGTCAACCCATATAAATCAAAATGTCATATCTAAAAATCTGAACATAGAATCGATTTCACATTGTGGAAATATGCTTAAAACCAACAGTAGCTGAAAGTGGCGTTAATCGCATCCACTTTCACCCTAAGGGGGCGGAGGGGGGTCAACCCATATAAATCAAAATGTCATATCTAGAAATCTGAACATAGAATCGATTTCAAATTTTGGAAATATGCTTAAAACCAACAGCAGCTTAAAGTGGCGTTAACCGCATCCACTTACACCCTAAGGGGGCGGAGGGGGGTCAACCCATATGAATATAAATGTCATATCTAAAAATCCGAACATAGAATCGATTCCAAAGTTTGGGGATATGCTTAAAACCAACAGCAGCTGAAAATGGCGTTAACCGCATCCACTTACACCCTATGGGGGCGGAGGGGGGTCAACCCATATGAATAAAAATGACATATCTAAAAATCTGAACATAGAATCGATTTCACATTTTGGAAATATGCTTAAAACCAACAGCAGCTGAAAGTACCGTTAACCGCATCCACTCAAACCATAAGGGGGCGGAGGGGGGTCAACCCATATGAATAAAAATGTCATATCTAAAAATCCGAACATAGAATCGATTTCAAATTTTGGGGATATGCTAAAAACAAACAGATGCTACGATGGAACTGAAATTGTACCTGAAGGCGAGTTTCATGCTGAAGTTACATATGGTGATGAAAATTTTGAGAAATGTAGATTTTTAGTTGTTAAGAAAGGTTCAGTACCATTGCTCGGTAGAGATCTAATTAAATTATTGAAGATAAAGATCGATCTAACAGAAAAATCTATACCGGTGAACGTTTTGAATACTGATGTAGATAAGGATTTGCAAGATATATTAACAAAATATAAAGAATTATTTAATAATGAGTTAGGAAGGTATAAGTATGAAAAAATTCAGTTATGTGTGAAGCAAAACACTAAACCAATTTTTTGTAAGCCTAGACTAGTTCCATTCCTCTTCAAGGAAAAAATTAATAAAGAATTGGATAAAGCCAAAGGCCAAAGGTGTTATTTGCAAAATTGAAAATTCGAAATGGGGTACCTACACGTTTAGTTCCTGTAATGAAGGACGGAGGAGATATAAGATTGTGTGCGGATTACAAAGTTACGGTAAACAGGTATTTAAAAGATGTAAAGCATCCATTACCTAGGATAAATGAACTATTTTCTCAACTTCATGGTGAATTTTTCACTAAACTTGATTTCGCATATGCTTATAACCAACTTGAGTTCGAAGAAAGTACTAGATACTTATTAACGTGGAGTACACATAGGGGAATCTATGCGGTCAACAGATTGCATTTTGGTACTAAACCGGCATGCTCCATTTTCCAGAAAACTGTGGAAAAGGTTCTACAAGGTGTGAATGGAACAGTCATATTTTTAGATGACATTGTTGTGACCGGCAAAAGTTGCAAAGATCATTTACATAATTTGAGCGAAGTTTTTTATCGGTTGAGTAAAGCAGGATTCAAATTGAATTTGAAGAAATGCCGCTTTTTTTGAGAATGAAGTGAAGAACTTAGGGCATAACATCAATAAACAGGGTTTACATAAGGATTTTGAAAAGGTTAAGGCGATAACAGATATGCCAAGGCCAGTTGACCAAGGCCAAGTAAAAGCTTTTGTAGGAATGGTGAATTATTATGGACAGTTTGTACCGAATTTATCGACATTATTAAGTCCCATTTACAAATTGCTACAAAAGGATCACAAATTCAATTGGTCAGAAGCATGTGAAAATGCTTTCAGGAAGGTGAAGGAAGCACTAGCTTCAGAGCAAACCCTGTTTTTTTTTTATAGGGATCTTCCAATAAATTGATTTGTGATTCGTCACAGGTTGGTATTGGATGTGTACTTGTACATGTATTTCCAGATGGTACAGAAAGACCAATTAGTTTTGTTAGGATTGTAATCGTATCATTATAACGCATGTCTCTTTTGTACATATGTATGTAACTTGATTTATAGGAAGATGTAGTTTAGTTCTAAATAAACCAGCACCCTCAACAGGTCTTTGATTAATAATCAAGTTTATTCTAAACGTAACATGGCGCAGTCAGTATTAGGATTTGTTTCAAATTGATTCGAATTCTAATTTGAGTGTACTACAAAAAATTTAAAATTTAAGTAGTGAAAATTGTGGTCGAATGACAGAAGAATCGAACAATCCAAAACTAGAAACGTCATCATCATCTTCGAATCAATCAGTTCAACATTCAAGAATGAACACCAATGTGAAAATTCCATCACAAATGAATTTCAACGGAAATCTAGCCAACAATTATCGATTTTTCAAACAAAAATTCGAAATTTATTTGAATGCATCAAGACAAACGAATTTGGACTCGAAGTATAAAGCAGCATTATTTTTGAATGTGATTGGTGATAATGCACTCGCTATTTATAATAATTTTCCATCAAATGAAAACAATGAAGAAAATTACGAAGATCTCATCAATAAATTCGACAAATATTTCCTGCCACATATCACGAGATAAAAAAGTGGAAGAAACAATCGACGAATATGTGAATGCACTGAGAGGACTGAGTTCCACATGTGAATTTGATAAATTAACCGATAGTTTAATTCGAGATCGTATTGTCATGGGAATCATAGACAGAAATTTGAAAGACACTCTCCTAAGAATACCAAAGTTAGATCTTCAAACGGCAATAAATACGTGCAAAGCAGCAGAGCAATCACAAAATCAATTGGAAAAAATTTGTTCGTCCCAAGAATTGACTGAAATGTCCAGAAGAACATTTAAGATGAATAGAATTCAACAAACTGAAAACTATAAAAGGACAACAACATCAAGAGCACAAGAGCATTCAATTCAATCGTATCAACAAAATCATGCAGGTCAGAAGAAACTATCAATCAACAAGAACCAACTTCAATTTCATCGCCAATGTCAACGATGTGGTCTACAACATCAACGTGGGAAATGTCCAGCATATAAAGCTAAGTGTAACAATTGATATTTAAGTCTAGACGTCAACGGTCACGGTTGCGCTCTGATTGTTGAGGATATTCAAAGTTCTATTTCATGGTATACAATAGTTAATTTCTTGTGATATTTCTTCACATGCGGAATTACCTGAACCTGATTATTGTCTGTACATCTAAGGTTGTTGATTTTCCACATCAAAGGATCAGCCTATTAGTTTACATATAGGAATCCTAGATAAAACAGTCGAAAAAATTTATCAACATCGGGAGTAAGCGTTCATCGGATATTGTCCGTTCCGCAGTTCACACCGTTTTCACTTTGGAGGATTCTGTTCATCGGATATTGACGCTGCCCAATGGATCTCGCCGCAGAGTTTGGAAGACTCGAGGAGCATTTTAATAATTCCATCGAAAGCTTCAATAAACGACTTCAACTGGCTGTAAGTGCTCCAGAAAAACCTTCATCTCTTGACACTCTGTTGAATGATTTCACGGCGTTCAAGAAGAATATTTCATCGTCATTATCACATATTAAAGATCTTTTCACCAACATTGATAGTCGTATGGATGCAATAGAGAATGAGACCAGAAAAAGCTGTATCCTGATACATGGAGTGGTTGAGGAGGATGGCGAGAATCCTATGTTGTTGGTGGAGAATGTCGTGGAGAAGCTGAACCTTGGTGATGGTTTCTCTTCGGAGGGATGTATCGAGAACGTGCATAGATTGGGCAAGAGGAAGGACGGGGCAAGTGTAAATCCTAGGCCACTTTTAGTTACTTTTGAAAAACAGAAATATAAAAACCTTATATGGTATGCTAAGAAGAAGTTGAAAGGAACGAAGATTCTCATTACTGAGTTCCTCACTCGAGGTAGGCAGGATTTATTCCGAAAGTGTAGGATTGCATTTGGACCTGGAAAGGTTTGGACACGAGATGGTTGTATCAATGTTTTGGCTGGAAACAAGAAAGTTCTCATTACTTCTTCATCTCAAATTCCCGCCCTTAAGCAATCAACAGCTGTGAAAGATAACTTGGAGTCCCAGACCTCACAGAAACAACGCTATCCCCACACCAGGAGCAAGAACGTAAGCAGATGATAAGCACTATTCTCTTATCTTTTTTTCCGCAGTGTTGAATATTTTGTTTTGAGCATTTGGCTTGCTTTATTTTATTTCTGTTCATTTCATTTGTCGATTATTATGATCTCTTTGAGTTCTCCTGAATACTTTCCCCCCTATCCTTCTCTATCCCTCGACCTTTTCTTAGAAGATATTGAAGAGGAAATATGCAACTTGGTTGACACCGATCATACCTCACATATTGCTGATGACATTGAATGTAATAACTTGGCCAATTTACCCTCAAACAATTTGCTAGTGTGTCATATTAATGCCCAAAGTCTTATTGCTCACCATGACGATCTGATTAATACGTTCTCACATGGTATATATCACCTGATACTTGTAAGTGAAACCTGGTTGAAAAAATCAATTAGGTCATCGTTCGTCAAGTTACCAGGATACAAATTATTAAGAAATGATAGGGATCACCGCCGTGGAGGTGGGGTTGCGATTTATATAAAAGAAAATATATCTTGTAAAATAATTTCACAATCTATTTCGGGTCAAACTCGAAAGCTCGAGTATCTTTTCATTGAAATTAACTTCTGCAGGAAACTTTTGATAGGTGTCCTCTACTCTCCTCCGGCATATAGTTATTTTGGTGAACTTGAGTGTGTTTTGGATGAAGTGGTGGGTAAATACTCAGATATAATTATGATGGGGGACTTGAATAACTGCATGATCCAGAAAACTTCTCGCTCTAAACTTATGAACAACCTTCTCGAATCTTACAATTTGAAGCTTATCAATAGAAAGCCCACCCATCATATCCACAATTCCAATACTTTGCTGGACTTGCTTGTCACGTCTGTTCCAAGCAAGGTAGTTGTTAGTGCACAACAACATGCCTATCAGTTTTCTCATCACGACCTTATATATGCTGCTTTTAAATTCAAGTGCCCTAAACCGATACCTCGAGTTATTGAATGTCGTGATCTGAAGAGAGTGGATCAAACTCTTTTGATTCAGGCGACAAGAACCATATGTTGGGAATCGGTCTATAAAACGGACTCTTTAGACGAGAAAGTGAAAATTTTCTCTGACAAAATCCTTGAGGTATATGACAGGTTGGCCCCATTAAAGGCTGTCAGAGTGAGGCATCCCCCGTGTCCCTGGCTAACCGATGAAATAAGAGAAACTATGATGCGGCGGGATAAACTGAAAGCTAACTATGTCAAAAACCCAAATAGTGAAAATAAAGAATTATATCGCGTCATTAGAAATAGGTAGTGTAGAGGCGAGAAGAGAAAGTTTTTCGAAGAGAATCTCATTAATACATCTCCTGGTGAAGTTTGGCAGACTCTACGTTCAGTTGGCATAGGAAAAGAAGCCAGCCCCCCATCTGTTGATTTGGATCCCTCCCTCCTTGCCCGACATTTCATTACCCCTGATACCAATCTAACTAACAATATTAAGGAGACCACATTGAAAAAGTTACATTCGTGTTCCCTGCCTAACCGAATTTGCGTTCGGGCCTGTTAGTGCGGAAGATATTAGTGCCACCCTGAATGGTATAACTTCGAAATCAGATGGAAGTGATGGTATTGGAATAGTTCTACTCAAACCTATCATAAATGAGATCCTGCCAATACTAACTCACATCTTCAATTTTTCACTCCAGATTAATACTTTTCCAACTATGTGGAAGCGCGCCAAAATCATTCCAATACCAAAGATACCAAATGCTTTCGATCCTCAAGACTTTAGGCCAATATCTATACTTCCAACACTATCTAAGATCTTTGAGAAGCTCATCAACTCTCAAATTCTGACATACTTGAATGAGCATTCCCTACACAACCCTTACCAGTCAGGATTTCGCCTAAAATACAGTACTACCACAGCACTCACAAAGATCACTGACGACATCAGTAGAGCAATGGATAAGAAACTGCTCACAATTGCAGTACTATTAGATTTCAGCAAGGCATTCGACACCATTGACTTCGATATACTCCTGGCTAAGTTGCGTTTGGTGGGCTTCTCCAAACACTCCAGAAGTTTCATAGAATCTTACCTTAGAGGGCGCGAAATCTCAGTAAGCCTGAATGGTCTTTGCTCTGGATGGGTGGTGACGGGGTTGGGTGTTCCGCAGGGTAGTGTTCTGGGGCCACTTTTGTTTACTCTTTACATTTCCTCATTGACAGATAATATTCAATGTAAGTTTCACCTCTTTGCAGATGATCTACAAATCTATAAACATACTACCATTGAAGATTTCTCTCGAAGTGTACGACTATTAAACGATGATCTTTCTAGAATATCTTCTGCCGCTTCATGCATTGGTCTCATTATTAACCCCACTAAAACCCAATCAATTGTAATAGGGACCAAAAGAGGCTTGAATTCGGTTGATAGGCACCAACATCAGATCATCCTCAACGGTGTGAAGATTCCCTATTCTTCAAGTGTCAGAAATCTGGGACTGACTATGGATGAAACACTCTCTTGGGATATGCAAATTGCCAACTTGAGTAAAAAATTCTTTTATTGCTTGCATCAACTCCTAAAAAACTTTTTGCCATTTCCAACTAGAAAAAACCTTTATTTTTCACTTTTACTCCCCATACTTGACTATGCCGATGTTGCTTACATGGGTCTTACGATGAATCAGTTGAACAAACTGGAGCGCTTGCAGAATGCTGGAGTTAAATTTGTCTATAATTTAAGGAAGTTCGATCACGTCAGTCAGCTTAAACAAGACCTGAATTTGTTGACCATGAAACAACGCCGCATTTGGCACACGCTGCTCTTGGGATATAAGGTTCTGGAATCGCGGGAACCTACTTATTTATGTTGCAATCTGAGGTTTCTTGGAGATGCCGATCGTCAGACAAGAGCACTAGACAATTTCACTTTGAGAATACCTGCACATCTCACAAATTTTTCCTATAATAGTTTCTCAGTACGGTTTGCGCAATTTTGGAATCGTGTTCCAACAGAGATAGTCCGAAAGCCTTCTCTCAGTTCGTTTAAGCTTAGTCTTAAAGGGTATTTAGCTGGTACAAACTTTAATATGTGAGTCCTTATATGTATATATATATATATATATATATATATATTTTTTTTCCAAGAAATAGTTCTTCAGATGTATCTCTCCCTTCTTTTCTCTCTCTTTTTTTTTTGTTATGATTTGTTTTATATATGTGTATATAGAACTTGAAAAATTCGAACTCTTATATCATTAAGTTGTAGACTTTTCTGTAAAGGTTGGCAGGAAGATATCGCTTTGCGATATGCTCGCCTTTTGCACTTTTTAACAAATTATTGTACAACCTTTTATGCAATAAGGAGTTCTAATAATAAAATGTGTAAATCTAAAAATATCAGTCTTTTAGAGAACAATACTCCAGAAGATGAATTTTTTCTAGGTTCTTTAGAAATATCTCATATTGCAGATGAAACTGAGTGGTATGAAAATTTGAAATTGAATAATTTTTTGAATTTTAAATTTAAATTAGATACAGGAGCAAAAGGTGTTAATATATTGCCATATTATGAATTTAAAAAATTAAAAAATGTCAAACTAGAAAAATTTACCGGAAATATCAATACTTATGGAAATGAAACTTTAAAAATTTTGGGAATTTGTACATTAGAAACAAAATATAAAAACATTATTAAAAATGTAGACTTTCATGTAATGAATACTGATAAATGTGCAATATTAGGTTTACAAGAAATAATTAAATTCAAGATATTGACTAAAAATAATGACGATCATAGTATTTCTGACATATCAAACGAAAATAAAAATGAAATTTATGCTAAATTTTTTTCTAATTATAATGAACTGTTCACAGGTATCGGATGTTTGAAAGATGAGTATCACATAGAAGTTGACCCAAATATTACTCCAATAATTCAACCACCGCGAAAAATTCCATTCAATCTTCACGAAAAACTAAAACAAAAACTTCAAGACTTAGAAAACGAAAATATTATAGAGAAATTATCGGAGCCAACCGATTGGGTCAGCTCAATGGTGATCGTTCGTAAGCCCAATAATGATATAAGAATCTGCATTGACCCCAAGGACTTGAATAAAGCCATAAAACGAGAACATTCCCATGTGCTATCATTAGAAGAATTAACGTACGAGTTATCAGGAGCTAAGTATTTCAGCACTCTAGATTGTAGTAACGGTTTTTGGCATGTTAAATTGGATGATCAAAGTAAGAAACTTACAACTTTCAATACTCCTTTCGGAAGATACTGTTTCAAAAGATTGCCATATGGTTTGCGTAATTCATCGGAAATATTTTTCAAACGTATAAGTGATTTATTTTCTTCGGTTAAAGGTATAAAAATTTATGTAGATGATATTTTAATATTTGCAAAAAGCATTGAAGAACATGACAAAATTTTAAAAATTGCATTAGATATTTGTAGAAAAAATAATATTAAACTTAACAAAAACAAATGTAAATTTGGCATTACCGAAATCAAATACATGGGTCATATATTAACTTCTAATGGAATAAAACCAGATGAAGAAAAAATTAAAGTCATTAAATTTTATAAAACTCCTCAGAATAAAAAAGACGTAGAAATCTTTTAAGGAATGATTACATATTTACAAAGATTTATTCCAAATGCATCTAGTATAACAGAACCGCTAAGAAATTTATTAAAAACAAATATTGAATTTCAATGGAATCATGAACAACAAAATTCATTCGAATCGTTAAAATGTATTATTTCAAAACAACCTATATTAGGATATTTTCAACCGAATGAAGACATAATAATATCACGTGATGCATCTTCAAAAGGTCTTGGTACTTGTATCAAACAGAAAAATAAAATAATTGCCTATGCATCAAGGTCCTTGACAGAATCTCGAAAATCTTATGCGCAAATTTAAAAAGAAATGCTCGCAGTAGTATTTAGTTGTGAAAAATTTCATCAATATTTATTTACAAATGGAGATATCACTACTGAAACTGATCATCGACCATTAACCCATTACAGCCCCGTGGCAACTTAAGTTGCCACGGCGCATTCGACTACATTCTATGCGCACGCGCATAGATATTGAAGTTCCATTGGTAAATTCCGGTCATGTGATATGTCCTGTCTCGAATAGCACAAACGTCA
Organism: Harmonia axyridis; assembly: GCF_914767665.1. Taxonomy (NCBI): domain Eukaryota; kingdom Metazoa; phylum Arthropoda; class Insecta; order Coleoptera; family Coccinellidae; genus Harmonia; species Harmonia axyridis. The sequence continues at coordinate 28,883,320 of NC_059508.1, read as the reverse complement.
GTCAGATATTGTCAAACAGTGAGTTAGTGTATAACGATTTATTCAGAGCTCTTGAACTTTTTCATTCACCATAATGGCCGTCGATGAGAGATTGTAAGTATTCTATTTCAATAATGCATGCACATTTGTATTTTTGTACCAGTTTTATTCAATATGAATTCAGCAGTATATTTCTTCTTCACAGTAATATTTTCATGCAATATTTTGCTTTTGCCATACGGGCAAAGTTTGATGGCAACTAAAGTGGCCAACGGGAACACGTGACAACGGTTTCTGCAATATTTACATTTCTTACTGAATGATTTCGACAGGTATACTCGTGGAAGATCAGGCACTGGATTACTTCTTCATGAATTAATTGACCTTATCGAGAACGATGAGGACATATCAGCCACCAATATAGCCATATGTCCACCTGATGAACTTCCTGGTGCAGATACAGATAAGGACTCTGATTTATCGGATGAAGAGGTAGTTGGAGATTTTGACCACCTTCCTGCCCGTATATTACGCTCTCAGGTGGAAATGCAGAATCCAGAAATCGATGATGATCACGGCAATCCAGTCGTCCAAGATGAGAACCATTCAGAAGAACCTAGACCGACGACTTCTTCGCAGACAAGAGTAAGAAGCACCAAACGTAAGCGTCCCACAGAACGTACTTGGAAGCCGAAAATGAATGGGTTATCTTCAAGTATTCCTGAACTTGAATGCGAATACCGACCGGTAGCAGAAGATCTTCTGAAAGAAACGGTAAAAAGCCCTATTGAGGCTTTTAGGGCTTACTTCTCGGAAGATTTATTGAGTCATATCGTAACCGAAACTAATCGTTATGCTATGCAGAAACTCGTTCACAACCTGAATGCCACTGCTGAAGAAATGATTACATTTGTCGGAATTATGTTGATGTCAGGTTACCACCCTCTTCCATATAGAAGACTCTACTGGAAACAAGATCCAGATGTTCATTCGCACTTAGTTTCCGATGCCATCCGTCGAAACCGATTCGATGAACTGATAAGTTTTATTCACCTTGCCAACAATGAAAACAATGATGGAAGTGATAAAATGTACAAGGTCCGACCTATTTTTGATCACCTCAACAACTCTTTCAAACAAATCAGTCCTGGGCCCACTATTAGTATCGACGAGAGTATGATTCCTTATTACGGAAGGCATGGGTGCAAACAGTTTATTCGCGGAAAACCTATCAGATTTGGGTTCAAGTTATGGGTTGCCGCGGATCCATCTGGATACATCCATCATGTTGAACCCTATTGTGGAAGTTCAACTCGTCTTCCAGAAACTGGACTCGGTCAAGGAGGTGACGTAGTAATTGGACTTGTAGACCACATGAAATTGTCAAAGGGTATTCGACTCTACTTTGACAATCTTTTTACATCGGTTGGGTTGTTGGAAGAGCTTAGTTCTAGAGGACTTGGTGGAACTGGTACTCTGCGTGAGAATCGCTGTAGTGTTTCAATGAAACTTCCAGATAAAAAAACGTGGAAAAATAAACCCAGAGGTGAAACATCCACCAGTTCTTCAGGAGATATTTTAGCAGTCCGTTGGAATGACAACAATGTTGTTACTGTACTTACTAATTGTGATAATGTACATCCTATGTCAAAGTCAAACCGATACTCCAGAATTGAAAAGAAGGTCATTTCTGTCAAAGTACCAGGTCCTATTGCTCGTTACAATAGTAACATGGGTGGAGTAGATCTTTCTGATCAATTTTTGGCTTCCTACCGAAACAGAATCAGGTCGAAAAAATGGTGGTGGCCTTATTTCTCTTGGACTGTGGATGTATGCAGCACACAAGGTTGGTTACTGTATCGTCGCCTTGGGCATGATATTCCTCTATTGGATTTCAGACGTCAGTGTGCTATTTTCATTCTGAAGTCTTACGGCAGTCCTCCAATGGTAGCAGGAGTTCGATCATCTCTAGAGTTCACACCAGCTCTCGAAGAAATAAGAAAAGATCGAACAGATCATTTCATCGAAAAAGGTGAATCCAAGTATCGCCGTTGTAAAGTATGTGGCAGGCGTACAATTTTTGTATGCAAGAAGTGTGAAGTTCCTGTTCATCCTGATGAGTGTTTCAAAATTTTTCATGATGTAAAATAATAATATTTTATGTAATTTCATAGGAAATATTATACGGTTGAATCACAATAGATGTATACGATTGATATGCTAGTTTTATTGTACTTTGGAAAATTTCTTCATGAATTATCCCAGTGGCAACTTAAGTTGCCGCTTCATAGTAACTCTCCTGCATGTTCGATCATTATTTTTATAACACAATATCACTTTTTGAGTCTAAATAACTCATCAGACAAAGTTTCAGTTGAAAATCTTCACGGGGGAATTATGGGCTTTAATGGGTTAATATCAATTTTCTCAAAACCTCTTGTTGAAACACCTCCTCGATTGCAAAGAATGCTTTTGAAAATTCAACCTTACCAATTTAAATTAGTATATAAACCGGGGAAGGAATTGAAAATTGCTGATGCTTTATCAAGAGCCTATATTGATGAAGAATATAAATTTACAAAAGATATTGATTTGCATATTTGCTCAATAATAAAGAATTTACCTGTATCAGATTTAAAAATAGAAAAGATCAAACAAATAATCAAAACTGACAGTCACTTGCAAAATTTAGTTAAATTAATAAAAAATGGTTTCCCTAATAACAAAAAGAATTTAGAAAATGACATGAAAATTTATTGGACATATAGAGATGAACTAACTTTTATGGAAGGTTTAATATTCAAAGGTTACAAAATTTTAATACCGGAAGAATTCAGACAAGATACATTAAAACAATTACATATAGGACATATGGGTAAAGAAAAAATTAAAAACCGAGCTAGGGAACTAGTATTTTGGCAAGGTTTATCATTACAAATAGATAAATTGAGTGATTCTTATAAAACTTGTAACCTATACAGGGTCTTTCACGAGGAACCTCACCCATATTTATACGGGAAACTACTGAATGTATTTTCATGAAATTCAGCACTTATAAGTATTTCACGATGCTGATGAAATCTAAAATATTTTCAAGGCATGAGCACCTCCGGTTTTTCCGGAAATGACGTCAACTTCCGTTTTTCAAATTAGAACACCATTTTTTTATTGCAGAAATAGATTCCTTAGAAAATTTCAAGTTATTTTGATGTAACATTTTTCAGTTTTGGTTGAAAAATTCTCTCTGAGCGGGAAAATTCGAAAAAAAAATCGAAAATAGAGCTCCGCTGAAACAAGAATAACTTCGAGGTTTTTGAATGGAAAATTTTCATTTTTAGGATTTTTCAAGATGTAAGATTAATCTATTCACTTTGAAAATCGAAATCGCGATTCATGCTACAGGGGGTGCAAAAATCGCTTTCAAAGTTAGGGATGACAAAATCGTGAAAAATCAATTTTTTCAAATTAGAACCCCATTTTTTATGGCAGATATTGAATCTACGTTAAAAAATAATGTGAGTGTATGCATCACACCCTTGCCCTAAAGTGGATATTTTCTGAGTTATTCACAAGAAACTGTTTTTCGTCTTGAATTTTCAGCTATTTCTTTTCCCTTCACGCCAAAAAGATGAAATTTTCAGGAACTGTTACTTAAACCATGTTTCAGATTTTACTACCCTAATATGCAAGAGAAAAAAGTTACAGGTTGTTCCTAAATAGATGGCGAATTTTGATTCGAATTTGTATCGGAAACCTCTTTATTTCAACTAATCGGCCATCGGTTTTCTCTCCAGTGATAAATAATTCCTTATGAACCATATGCAAAAACTTACCATGTTTTACATTCTTTTTTTTTAATGATAGATATCATTAATTACATCTGCCAAATTCCTCTTTATTCAGTAGCATTTTGTGTTTACTATTAATGATATCTATCATTAAAAAAAAAGAATGTAAAACATGGTAAGTTTTTGCATATGGTTCATAAGGAATTATTTATTTATCACTGGAGAGAAAACCGATGGCCGATTAGTTGAAATAAAGATGTTTCCGATACAAATCCGAATCAAAATTCGCCATCTATTTAGGAACAACCTGTAACTTTTTTCTCTTGCATATTAGGGTAGTAAAATCTGAAACATGGTTTAAGTAACAGTTCCTGAAAATTTCATCTTTTTGGCGTGAAGGGAAAAGAAATAGCTGAAAATTCAAGACGAAAAACAGTTTTTTGGGAATAACTCAGAAAATATTCCCTTTAGGGCAAGGGTTTGATGCATACACTCACATTATTTTTTAACGTAGATTCAATATCTGCCATAAAAAAATGGGGTTCTAATTTGAAAAAATTGATTTTTCACGATTTTGTCATCCCTAACTTTGAAAGCGATTTATTCATCCCCTGTATCATGAATCGCGATTTCGATTTTCAAATTGGATACATCAATCTTACATCTTAAAAAATCCCAAAAATGAAAATTTTCCATCCAAAAACCTCGAAGTTATTCTTGTTTCAGCGGAGCTCTATTTTCGATTTTTTTTTCGAATTTTCCCGCTCAGAGAGAATTTTCCAACCAAAACTGAAAAATGTTACATCAAAATAACTTGAAATTTTCTAAGGAATCTATCTGCAATAAAAAAAATGGTGTTCTAATTTGATAAACGGAAGTTGACGTCATTTCCGGAAAAACCGGAGGTGCTCATGCCTTGAAAATATTTTAGATTTCATCAGCATCGTGAAATACTTATAAGTGCTGAATTTCATGAAAATACGTTCAGTAGTTTCACGTATAAATATGGGTGAGGTTCCTCGTGAAAGACCCTGTATAGAAAACAAAATGTGAAAGAACCTCTAATTAATCATGATATTCCTAATGAGCCGTGGATTAAAGTTGGAATCGATTTATTCTACTTCAATAATAAAAATTATCTATTAATGTTGAATTATTATTCTAAATTCATAGAGATATCTAATTTGAATATGAATACGACTACAAATAATATCATAACAAATTTAAAAAATATTTTCTCTAGACAAGGAATACCAAAAGAAGTTTGTTCGGATTCAGGTCCACAATTTACCTCTTCCGAATTTAAAACTTTTGCTAATAATTGGAATTTTAAGCATACTTTGTCAAGTCCACATCATCATCAGTCGAATGGAATGGTTGAAAGAGCAGTACAAACAGTAAAAAATATATTAAAGAAATCTCTACATAGCGGTAATGATCCATTTTTAGCCTTACTAGAATATCGTAATACGCCATTATCGAATAATGTTGGAAGTCCATCACAACTTCTCAACAGCAGACGACTGAGAGGAGTTCTACCTATTCTGGAAAAATCATTATCTCCAGAAGTTTATGATAGAAATGAAATAAATAGTTTTCATAGGAAACGTTTATCAATGAGGAAATATTATAATGGAAATGCGAAATCACTGTCTAAATTAAAAATAAATCAAAAAGTATTAGTAAGAAATATTCTGAATAACAAATGGAAAGAAGGTATTGTAGTAGATTTACATAATGATAGATCATATCTAGTGAAGTTAGAGAAATGGCAATATTTTGAGACGGAATAGAAAATTCCTACGTCCAATACAATATAATTATGGACATAATATTATAAAAATCGAAAAGGAAAATGATATAGAAAATTGTAGAAATAAGAGCAATATCGGTAATTCTACGAATTCAGAAAATGAAGTCAATGCAGGTACTAGATCTAGTGGCAGAACAATAAAATATCCAAATTTCTTGAATATCAAAGATTTTACTTCTAAATCTTATGATTGAATTCAATGATTTATTATTGTGTATGACTAGTTTAAGTTTAGTATAGAATAAGAAAAATATTAGGATTACAGATGTAATTATAGTTTGTTTTTGAATTATGGAAATTAAAAGTTTTATTTTTGTAATAAAAGAAGGGAGATGTTAGGATTGTAATCGTATCATTATAACGCATGTCTCTTTTGTACATATGTATGTAACTTGATTTATAGGAAGATGTAGTTTAGTTCTAAATAAACCAGCACCCTCAACAGGTCTTTGATTAATAATCAAGTTTATTCTAAACGTAACAAGTTTCGCATCTAGGAAGCTAACAAAAACGGAATTGAATTACTCGGTAATTCATAAAGAGGCTCTAGCTATCTATTGGGCACTCCAAAAGAATTATCAATATTTGCTAGGGAACACATTCACGTTATGTTCGGATCATAAACCGTTGTTGGCCCTATTTGGCGAAAATAAAGGCATTCCTGAAATGGCTGCTGGACGTCTACAACGTTGAGCACAATCGGAAATTAGAAACCGTGTTTGAACAATTGCGACGTCATAATTTACAATTACAACCGGACCAATGCGAATTTTTATGTAAAGAAATATCTTATTTAGGACACCATATATCTGCATCTGGAGTACAACCAGATCCAAAGAAAATTGAAACTATTAAAAACATTCCAATACCCAAAACTGCTAAGGAAATCAAATCATTTTTAGGACTTATCGGTTACTATCGGAAATTCATTGAAAATTTTTCAGCTATCGCAAAACCATTGACCAATTTATTAAAGAAAAATCAAAAATTTGAATGGACCAATAAATGTCAAAAATCTTTCGATCAATTTAAGGAACTACTTTCAAAAGAACCAATCCTTCAATTTCCAAATTTTTCAGAAACTTTCATATTAACTACTGACGCTTCAAATGATGCAATCGGCGCTATTTTATCTCAAGGAACAATCGGAAAAGATCTTCCAATTAGTTATTTTTCTAAAACGCTTAATAAAGCAGAACGAAATTATTCAACCACTGAAAAAGAACTTCTGGCTATTGTAGAAGCATGTAAACATTTCAGACCATACCTTTATGGACAAAAATTCATTATTTGCACAGATCATAAACCTTTAGTCTGGCTTAAAAATTGTAAAGAACCTTCAAGTCGTTTAGTTAGATGGAGATTGAAATTAATGGATTATGATTACGAAATTGTTTATAAAAAAGGAAAATTAAATCAAAACGCTGATGCTTTAAGTAGAATCATTCCAGAAAAAATAAATTCAATCAATCAAAATTCCTTCGGTGATTTTCTTAAATTATATGAACAAAATAAAATCGAACAGCCTTCCAATATTTCGGAAATTAATGATGATTTATTCAGTTCACCTGAAAAATATTCTCTAGGTCATTGTGTTTCTAAAGATTTCCATATGGGAAAAGGAATTGCTCTTTCTTTCAAAAATAAATTTGGACAAATAAAAAATCTTTTATCTCAAAATAAATTAGTTGGACAAGTTGCAAAAATTCGACATAAGAATCGAAACATTTACTATCTCATAACTAAAGAATTTTATCATGAAAAACCATCCTATAAAACAGTGTTCAATTCACTTCTAAATCTCAAAAAATTATGCATCCAAAACAAAGATACTCATTTGGCTTTACCACGAATTGCTTGTGGATTAGATAAATTATATTGGCCTAAAATTTTTAAGATGATTCAATATATTTTCTTAGATTCCAATATCAAGATATCAATTTATAATTTTTCAAATCAAGATTCAACCAAAATTATTCATTCAATTAATGAAGAAGAACTAACTTTCGACAATTTCAAGAATTTTCATCAAAGAGAAGTTGAAATTCCAAAACCAAAATTAATTAATATTCCTATTTTACAAATAAAAAACTTTATAATACCAATGTCATGTGACCTTTCTGATTCTAATGAATTCTCAGACTATTTAAAATCAAAATTTTCAGATTTACCTACTCGTTCGAAGATATCCGATATAGTTGTCAAAAGATTACCTCAACAATCTATTTATATTATATTTCTGAAAGAATTTTATGATGAATCTGTTCTTTATGAAAATTTATTCGAAACTTTATTCAATCTTCGACTTCTTTTAAAATATAATGGTATTCAGAAATTCGTCATTCCAAATATAGCTTTATCCAAACAAAATTCAGTCATTCGAGAAGAAACTTATTATAGTCTTTTATATTTCCTATTCCGTGATTTCGATTATGAAATTTTATCTGAAGAACGTATATTCGTACATGATGAAAACTTAATTAAAGAAATTTTATTTGAAAATCATGATTCACCTCTAGGTGGTCATCAAGGATTCGAACGCACTTATGAGAAAATCAAACAATTATATTCTTGGAAAAACATGAAAGATGAAATAAGGCAATATATTAAGAAATGTAAAATCTGTCAACAATCAAAAACTGATTTCAAACATAATAAAAGCCCAATGATTATAACAACCACTTCAACTAAATTTTGTGAACAAATTGCACTAGATATCGTAGGTCCACTTCCTAACACCAAAAATAATAATCGATTCATTTTAACCATTCAAGATGATCTTACAAAATTTATTCAAGCATATTCTTTGAATACTCATGATGCTAAAACCGTAGCAATTTATTTTCTTAAATTTTGTACACAATTCGGATTTCCTGATAGAATCCTCACTGATCAAGGTGTAGAATTTTCCTCAAATATCTTTAAAGAAATCAATCGACTGATGTCAATTAAACATAAACAATCTACTCCATATCATCCACAAACTCAAGGTTCATTAGAAAGAACTCATTTAACTCTGAAGGATTATTTTAAATGCTATATAAATAAAGATACTGATAATTGGGATGAATTTTCAAATTTTGCTACTTTCACCTATAATTCATCAATTCATAAATCAACTCAGAAAACCCCTCATGAATTAGTTTTCGGACAACGAGCAAGAATACCGTCTCAAATTAACAAACCTAAACCTTTAGCAAATTATTCGGAACTTGCAACCGATATAACTAATAAATTGAAAATTTTAAGGGAAACAGCTAGTGAAAACCTAATTAAATCAAAAAATAGATCCAAAGAATATTATGATAAATCACATAATCGAACATATGCTTTTAATGAAGGAGATCTAGTATTATTGTATGACAATAATTCAATGGCAACGAATAAGAAACTCAATCCAAATTATAAAGGTCCTTATAAAATAGAACAAATTCATGATAATCAAACAGCCTCTTTAAGAATAAGTAGAACAAAATTGAAAACCTATCATTTTAATCAATTAAAACCTTATGTCATTTCAGATGAAAATGAAGACAACGGTTCTTCTCCTCCTTGCATTCATATTCCTAGCCCCAATCCGAGCACATCAAAATAAATATAACATATCCTCTATTGATTCTTCCTCGGGTCTGTTATTTCATTATCTAGGAAAAGCGCAAATTTCAAATAATCGATTTACCCTTTTAACATATCATAATTTAACCAATATCAAATTTCAAGTAGAACACATTTCTCTTTATTACACGGCTTCCTCAAATATATGTAAAATTGCAATGGCTGATCACATTTCAAGTGACTGTAAAAATCAATTAAATTATGTTAAAACTAAAATGAATCTTATCAAACAATTACTCATCAAATATCTTCTCAAAGGGAGAAACGCGGTATTTTAAATGGAGTTGGCACAGCAATCAAATGGTTTATCGGTACCCCTGATTCAAATGATGCTGAATTTTATTCAGATTCGATAAATGAACTAATCAATAATAATAAACAAACTAAAGTATTAATGCAACAACAAATTTCTATTTTATCTTCAACTATTTCTAACTTCCGACAGTTCTTTTCGTAAAATGAATGAAAATATCGAAATCCTCAATAATAATTTGAAAGCATTCTACGTTTATTCAAAACAAGTAGAGAGAATGAAAGAATCTTTTGAAATTGAAACTCATATCGCCAATCATTTATTGTTACTTATAGAAATGACTGATGAAGTATTGAATACTCTTGAAAATTATGTCAATGATTTCATTTTATTACAACATGGTATTATAAGTTATAGAATACTTTTTCCAGAACAATTGCTTCATGAATTATCAATTATATGTTCAAAGTTCACTCTTCCAATTTCTCTTAATATTGAAAATGTTTATCTTTATTATAAAATCATGAATTTAAAATCATTTCTAACAAAAGACTTATTAATTATTGCGTTTGAGATACCTCTTGCTTCTCTTGAAAAACTTGACATTTATCATATGTTGTCATTACCTACCCCACACAAAAATGATAATACTTTATTTTCCTATATTGAACCATCAAAAACCTTTCTCCTTATCTCCCATATGAGAACTAGTTATTTGATGGTCGATACTTTGGCAAATTGTGAAGAATACCATCCAAAGGAATGGATATGCAAGAAGATGCCTACCCTTAGAAAGACCGATGCTGCATGTGAAGTTCAATTAATATCTGCTGTGAGAAAATCAATTCCAAAGTCATGTAAAACAAGAAATTTAATTGCTGACGCTGAAATCTGGCATGAAATTGACAACAATCTATGGTTATTTTCTGTTTCTACTCCAACTCAACTAACGATTATTTGCGATGAAGATCCTTTGAAAAATGAAGTCATCAAGCAAATGGGAACCTTAGAACTTAATCAAAATTGTAAAGCCTTCACCAACCAAGTCAATCTTGAAACCAATTCTATTTTGATGTCTACTAATTCAAGTTTTGAAATTCCTTCTACAAATATAGTCGACAATGACTGTTGTGAAAAATTAAAAGAAAATATTACTCTGAACTCCATACATTTGGAACCTCTCAAATTCACACAAATTAATCTTCATGAGTTAAAATATGCTCAACACAAACTAAGTGAATTTGATGAGCAACTTCAACAACAACTGAACAAACCCTTTGTGATCCAACATTCATCATGGCTTCAAACAATAATTCCAATAATACTTGGCTTGATCACTCTCATCGTTGGTTACAACATTCTAAAATGGTGTGGTTTCCTTCAATTCTTAAGAAGATACCTCTGCTGTACCAAGGAACCCAGAGCAATCGAAGGAAGTCCATGTTTCCAGATATTCAATCAATGCTGTACAACGCCAGTCGAGCAACCAATTCCAGTCTTCTACGATGTAGAGTTAGAGCGTCTCAACTACCCTAAACCTTCTACTTCACGTCCTTCTGAAGATGCCATCAGCACCGGATCCCAGTCAATGAGAAGATCCAAGAGACTCCAAGGAATCAAGATTAATCCTTTATAACTTTATTTTCAGCTCACCTTGAACTTTTGAAAAGAATTTTGAATTTTAATAATCTCGAAATATTTTGATATTTTAATAACATTCTTAATTTTCATGATAATTAATGTTTTCATATTTAATATTTTCATTCTGGAAAATGCCATGTTTTCTTATTTTATTGACTCATTTGTTATTTATAATATTTCTATAAATGTATCGATGTACCAGCTCCATAACTCAGATATTTTCATGTTTTGTAAGGTGATCTGTTGCTTCTAGATTTTTGCTCTTTATTTAAAAAATGTAATCAAAAATCTTTTTAGGGGGGAGGTGTTGGCAACCCCTATAACAATAAGCCTATTCATTATTACTTTCTGCTTACAGCAGCATTTATCATATCAATATAAAAGAAGCAGCACACCGCCATTAAGTCAGTTCAGATATTTCACCCGTACAGTTCAGTTCTTTTATCCGAGCGGTATAGTTCATATTTTTCATCCGATCAGTTACGATCATTCTTCCGAGTATCTTAATAAATATCATTCTTAATATTTCGTATTATTCTTTAACGAGTGCATCTCCTAAAAAACCCTAATAAGTGAAAGTTAAGTGTAACTACAAGTGAACTCAACCCATCATCGCATCTACCCTCAGCAAACCCTTTTCTTCTCATCTCATCAAGTTTTACGGAGCTTTCCTTAATAAAGCTGCCCTGGTGACAGCAATCCTGCTATTCTTTCTTCTACATCGTGCATTATTCCAAAGAGGAATACAACAATATCTTATCGAGATCTAACTCATTCATATCATCGACATAATCTGAATACGGAATATGAATGAGAAGTTATTTTGGAACGTAAATGATTTCGCTTTCTGAAATGGCCATTTATCAGTCAATTTCACAATTGAATTTTTCTATTCTAGAAATACATTCGATCCAAAAGTTATCAAAAGATTTTCAACCTCAACTACATGGAATACATAATGAATATCATAGACTCATAGAAATTTTATTGTATTGAATTCATGTTCCAATTTGAAGAACAGAATCTATCAGTTAAAAATAAGATATTTGTTTCCATCAATTATTGGAAGTTTTTTTTATGATTTGCTGCTTGCATCTTCAAAACAATTATGATTTTCTATATGGAATTTGGTTTATGAAATAATTTGGAAAATATACTGTAGTGAAGCGGATATTTGAAAATTATCGAAATTATTAGAATTATCATGCCGAGGAAATACGTTAAATTCAAAGCGCCTTATGTAAACTGATCTTATCTTAGCATGAGGATGTTTTGTTTTCCAATCAATGCTTTTCTTAGTTACCGTCTCCAGACGTCTCGACACTACGTTGGTGAAATCGATATATCTTTCACGGATAAGAAGAATACATTTAGATACGGGGAAATCTTGGCTTATCTGAGTTCAGTAAATGCTTTTTGGTCACATTGACACAGCAGAAAATCCGTCCGGCTGTAGGCAAAATCGAAGTATGGTTCTTGCTGAGACTGCATAAAAATCTAGTTTGAACTGAGGTTGAAGGTCTGTTGGCGAAAAATGAAGAAGGATAAAAAATCTTTTAACCAATGATCTAATTGGCATGGTATCTTGTGGAATTGTTGGGGCGGTCTTAAGAGAAGTACGAGGTTACGATTTTTTGTGGAGGAAAAGAAGAAGTTAGTATCGCTTAGGGTCTCTAATTGAGAAAGGTTGAGAATTAGAACGTCGGTCGCGAAACCGGACTTAGAGCAAAACAATTCCTTTTCAATATCAGAGTAATAAATTTAGTAGATGATAGAGAGTTGAAGGAATTTCAAGTTTTTTTTGGAAGAAGGAATTGTTTTGGCTCTGAGAAAGGAAGACTTAGGTCAGAAATAGTAAAATAGAAATTTTCTGGGATAAAGTTAGAATTTGTTTTGGATTATTTTTGGAATAAATTAGGTTAGATCGGAGTTCGCGGATCGGGAGTGAAGTGTTATATAAGGAATTACACGTTTCGAGTGAACAGTTTGGAAAAACTAAAACTAGGTTTAGGCAGGGCCTAAAATACTTACCTAGCATCGTGGGATAAGGGCAAGTCTTTTGGCTAATTAATTTCATGTTATTTGTTGATGTTGGAATATTTTTCTTCAATGAAAATAAGTTTTCTCGAGTAGTCCTGATTCTCCCAAATTCAAAGTTGGTATATTGTTTCGTTTGTTTGAATAACTGATTATTTGAGACATTTTTTTGTTTTTATAAAATTTTGGCCGTTGAGTCAACATTTCAAGGAATATTGTAACTTTGGTTATTTTTTTATTTTTCTTTATTATATTTAGTTTTAAAATTTAAATCGATTTTCATTGACCCAATGAACAAATCCTGTCCCTAGAGAAAGAAATTCAACTGATAAGACCTGTCCATCGAAGCGACGGGCCGGACTTACGTATAACATCTTTTGTGAATTTACATAATTATTAATTCTCCGAGACCTCTGGAAAGCCGCTCTTCCAGGGGTTAAAAGAACATCTCAACCGGAGATAAGTGAACGATTGGTCAACTTTCTCTGACCAACCCGTTCATGACAAATTGGTGACAGCTTAAGGGATATTAGTTGATTTTTATTTCTCTGGGATAATATGACAAATTGGTGATAGCTTAAAAGATAATATTTGAATTTTTTTTGCTGTCTGGGATCGGATATTTTTCAAAAAAGTAATTTTTGGTAGTTGAAATTTTGAGGATTGATAACATTGAAGTATTAGAGTAAAGTTTGAGAAAGAAACTGTTGAATTGGGAGACTTTTGGATGAATAGACCTTGTATTCTTTGTGTATGATCGATATTTTGGAATTTGAATTATTTTGAGTGTATTGTTGTTTTTATCAGGGGTGAAAACATTTAATTCTGTTGAGGTTGAGGAGTGTGTCGGATTCTGATTTTTTTATATTTAGGTATGTTATTTAGGAAGTTGGAGAAAATCAGCTGTTATACTTAGTTAATTTTTCGTTGAACGTTAATTTTCTAAATCTAGAAGTAGAAGTGAACAAATAATTTTCATAATTAATTAGAGGTATTTGTTTTGAGATATTTTTAATTGAAGTGATTTTTCTCAAAAAATTATTTTTAAGTAAGTTTTGATCCATTTTCTAATTTTCAAAATTTGAAAAAGAGTTTCAAGTAGACAGATTTGTGCTAGTTTTGGAATTTACTAGTTTTCGGTGTTAGAAAGAAATTTAGGGATTTTCAGGAAAAGGTCAGACAGTTGATCAACGTGGGATACCAAATATATAAGGGTGAAGGTAAAATATTGTATTGGTTGTATCATTTTTATTATTTTTTTTTTGTTATTCAAATTTAATTGAAAATGTCGATTACACCTCCTCTACCTGGTACTGTTAATAGTGCTACTTCAGTTAACGCGCCAGGCGGAAATCCACCTGTGAATCCGGCAATAGTAAATATGCAATGTTATTCGCTAGGAATGATGTTGACTACCTTGGAAAATTTTTCAGGAAAAGAAGCTTTGAGATATTTTGATAAATTAGAACTAAGGGCAAAAATAAAAGGATGGAGTGAGGACGAAACCCTCACTCTATTGAAACTAAAATTAGTAGGCGAAGCATACAGCTATTTTAAATCAGATGTTACTTTAAATTTATTGACTTATGCAGAATTAAAATTGAGACTAACTGAAAAATTTATGTCGCAAAAATTACCGGGGGAATGTCAGTGGAATTTGAGTAGATGTATACAAAGACAAGATGAGGATGTATCTTCATTTTGTACCAGATTAAAAACTATTGGCGCAGAATTATTAACTGAAGATTTGATCGGAGCGACGAAAGAGGAAGAATTGGGTATAAGAAAGATAAATAGGAATTTGATTTTAAATCAGTTTAAAATGGGACTTCGAAAAGATATTATGAAAGAGGTTGGTATGTTTTTGTTACTAGAAAAAATTTGGATTTAGAGAAAGCGGAAGAATTGGTAAAATTACATGAAATGAAAAATAGAATTATTCAGGGATACAGGTCATTTAATTCAAAAATATCGGTAATTGAATGTGAAATAACTTGCCAATTATGCGAGAAGAAAGGACATATTGCAAAAAATTGTAGGAATACTGGATTAAGTGGGAGAAAAAGAGGACAAAAAGTTGAGAATATTTGTTTTTCGTGTGGTCAATCAGGTCATTTCGCAAGGGAATGTAGGAATAATGCGAGAGCGATACATAAAACTCAAGGAGTGCGAAATATCGATAATCAGCCGGGGCGCTGGGTAAAGGAATGTGCTAGGAACGATCGTGAGATAGAACCAGGCGGACGAAAGGATTTTGACATTGGGACGATACATATCAATAGAGATTTTTCACGAAAAATAAATTTGCCATTCGAAAAGACGAAAAAGACTATAGAGATGAGAAAGGAAGTTGAATCGTGTAATCAGGGAACAAGTAATATGGGATCATGGGGAAAATTTGAAGAGAATCGTGTAAATCGAGTTAGGTCGGAGAAACTAAGCGAGAAAGAGAAATTGCCGGTAAATACGTGTAATAAGGATGTCGATACTCAGAACGGATTGCGTTTTCCAAAAATGCGGCTACCTAGTAGAGAAATTAGGGAACGTACGGTCCTGGTCATTCCGGAAGTACATTCGGCAGGAATGCATGACGTACCACATTTGATAAAATTAAGTATCAACGGAAAGATAGGTGTTTGTTTGATAGATACAGGGGCAGCGGTGTCTCTCGTAAAAAGAGGATTGATTTCAAGAGACGAGGTCAATGAATACGGTGTTGACTGTGATTTAACAAGCGTATCAGGTCATAATGTACGTACCTGGGGTACGGCGAATATTGCGGTGAGTCCAATAGGAGAAGGATTGAAGATAGATTGTACGGTCATATTAGTGGATGATGAAACATTAGGAAACGTTGATATAATACTAGGTAGGGATTTTCTTAAGGAAAATCAAGCGCATATTAAGTATGAACACGAACCATCGGTAACTATGTGGGGAAGAGAGTTTAAATTTCTGAATAAAGATTTGAATGAAGGTATATATACAGGTGATAGATATACAGAGGAGAAGAAAGAGGAAATACAAGTTAATCACTTCAGGGTAAGGCAGGTTAGTTTGGAAAAACAAGGTGAAAGAGAGAAATTGCAGGTAAAAACGGAGGTCGGTACTCAAACGGAAAATTACGAGGAGAAAAGAACTTTGGCGATGAGAGATATGGGTATTCAAGTGGGAAATATAGCGGAATTTGAACCGAAGGGTTTTTCAAAACGAGAAGAGATTAATCAGTCAGATAGTGATATTGAAGAAATAAAGGTGTTTCCAAAGCGAAAACGAAAAAATCAATCAGATAGCGATGTTGAAGAATTATTGGCCGATGAAGCAACGGGGATGTTAAAAATAGATGAGAGAAAATTCACCGGAAACGGAAAAATTTCGAAGCAAAATATTTCAATTAAGAAATCTCGGGAATTAACTGAGCCAATAAAAAAGGTAAAATCTTATAGTGTTGAGAAATTTGACGAAAATACAGTGGTTCCTCAATTTGACGTAGGGGAATCAGTTTATTTGAAAAAAAATGTCGGCGAAACAGGGTATATCAAAAAAGTTAATGGAACCTTGGGTAGGACCTTGTAGGATCGTGGAATTGCTTGGTCCGATGACCTATAGAATTAGGAAATGTGGGGGTAGAGGGGAACAAGTCGTTCATGTAGATAGGTTAAAATCATATACCGCGAGAAATCGAGAGTTTGAGATAGATATAGAAGAATCCGACGGTTCGGAGAAATTAGATACGGACGGTAGCGAGACTGAATCTGATGATGAACGGACTGAGATACGAAAATTTTCGCCGATGAGGATGATTATGAGGTTGAATCGAGCGCAATTTGAAAATGAGAAAATAGAGGAGGAGGAAATCCCTCTACGTAGATCGACTAGAGTACGTCGCCCACCGGATCGATGGGGTTGGGACTAATAGATAACGGTACATACAGATAAATCCATTGTAATATAGATTATTCATATTTTGGTAAATTTTCGACATTTTGGATAAGTAATGGAAATTTTGGTGATTTTTTTTTATAGGTTTGATGAATTATGGAAAATGTTTTTTTTTGGAGATTTTTGATAATTGCGTAAAATGATTGATAATTGATAATATTGGTAAAATTTGTTTAATTTTATTTCAGATGAAGGAACTTGAGAATATAGCGAAGTGAAATCAGAATAAGTTTTTTTTGGGATTTATGATAGTTGGATTCTCAAAATAGTTGAAAAGATATATAAGTAATTTGGGTATTATAAAATTGTTTAAGGAATCAATTTATGGAATCAAGACACTTAAGGAGTAATGATGATAGTTTTTTGAGTAGATTTTGGAATTTCAATAAAAGTTTTTATGAGGAAACATTAGTGGTTTTTTCATTTTAGGATTTCATTGAGATGATTCTGAATACGAATATTTTGAGTTTAGGAAAATGTTGATTCTAGGAAAAATGAATAAGGACTTTTTTTTTTGTTTTGACAGTGAAAGGCTTGAAAAGACAATGAAGTAGATAAATAGTTTGATTTTGAACCCAGAGAGGAGACGGAGAATAGGCATTTCGGATTATAACTACAGTTTCAGTTTTTGGGAAACATTATACTAAAATTATTCTGGAATTATGCGGAACTCAGGATATTTAGTAAGAATTAGTAGAAGTGAGGTATATAGAGAGTTGCCAATTTTACGTTGATTTATTTTGTTTTTGAATTCCATTTTTATAAATAGTGAAGAGTTAATAAATTGTAGGTTAGGTGTAGTGTAGGCTGTTTGGGAGATAAGATACTTTTTTTTTCAATTTATGGATGATATAAAACCGAGTTTGCTTTCAATTTCGAAATTTTGACGGGTAACGTGGGACACAGGTCCCTCAGGGAATTGAGTCGACCCTGCCCAACGTGAGATTCTAGTGGCTCCTTCTTCCAAGGAAGCCACTCTACCGGATTTAGGCTCCCATTTTGGGATATGGATGTTTTATTTTTCTTTTAGAAAAAAAAAGATTTTTTTTTTTGTTATATTCAACAGTTTATTTTGAAAATGAGTATCACATATTTGGAACGACGGCGACGACAGAATACAGTAAAGAGGATTTATAGTGTAACCTTTTCTTTGAGATAAGAAGTAAATGAGTATTAAATATTTTGAACAACGACAGAATAAAGTAAGGCGGATTTATAGCGTAATATTTCTATGGAATAATAAGTAAATGGATATTGGAAATTTGGAATGACGATAGAATAAAGTAAGAAGAATGAATTGATTATATTAGATTTGAGGATAATGAGACTTTTTTAAAATTTTGATGAGAAATTTAAAATGAAAAATAATATGAGAGACATATATATATATATATATATATATATATATATATATATATATATATATAGATATATATATATATATATATAATTCGTAAGAAAATTATTGATCGCAATATATCCATTATATATATATATATATATATATATATATATATATATATATATATATACAGAACGCCACAATGCCATGGCTAAGGCATACCATCAGGCCATCGCCATAAAATACGGGTTGCTGAAAACATCCAAAAAAATACATGAATACTTACCTCGGGATTTCATGGAGAATGATAAGGTAAAACTCTACTGAGACCATCCTTTCGCCTCGGTCGATTGCCCACAACCGACCTGACATCGTCATCTTCGAAAAAGATCCAAAGAAGGTGACAATACTCGACATAACCATACCAGCGGATGATAATGCTGACAAAGCGCATACTGAAAAAATTGTCAAATATCATGACCTCGCTTTTGAGCTGAAGGAAATAAACCATCTTACCTCAACAACAATTCTTCCTCTCATCATCACCACCAATGGACTTGTTGAAAAGCATCTGGCGGAAAACACGGAAAGGCTGGGACTTGACGAAAAACTGATTGAAAAAGCACAGAAGGAGGTCATCTTATGGACCACCCGAATAGTCCGAAGTTTCCTGACCACCAGCTGATAAATGTCTTGATCCGACCGATCCGGCATTATCGACAGCCAAACCCTATTAAGGTGATTTAAAAAAAAAAAAAAAAAAAAAAAAAAAAAAATATATATATATATATATATATATATATATATATATAGTTATAAGTATGATAAGGGGTGTGGGAAAATTGATAAGTGTTATAATTTCACTCTTCTTTATTTCATTCAGATGGGGACCTTCTTCAGGACTCTACAATAGCAATAGAAAACAGTCAAAAATATGGCAATCACAAAACATGTAAAAATAGTACATACCGAAATACAGAGTTGTAAAGATCTTATTTGAACACAAATCAATAGCTCTCAAGAAAGCAATGAACAAGAACATCAACAAATTTAGCGAAAAAAGATCTGATATTTCGTTAGCACAAGAGTAGAAATCAATTATCATATGTAAATAAGGTAAACAGAAAAATCAACAAAATGAGAGGTTGTCAAAAATGTTGTCAACCAGACTTGCCACAGAATACACGCACATGACAAATGAAACATAGAATAGCATTAAATCACACTTGGTCGCAGTAATTCACTCTCACCGAACTCAGAACAAATGCGATTATTGAAAGACTCCATGAACCGAATCCAATCCCCTCTCACAGAAATAGTCCGGAACACAGATTTCATTATTACGTTATCCCGACTGTAGAACTTGTGAAAATATTCATTCCATTTGATCCGTCCAATTCTCTGCCACCAAACTGGTCATAATGAATCAAATAAGTATAGATGGAGCTAATATTGTTTACATCCCTTCTGTAATTCATAGAACAAGTGTGTCGTTTAATATGGTACATCTCTAAGAAACATCTTTTCTTTCCACTAACTGCACATTCAAGAATTTTGGTGGAATCATAATCCATTGGGTGATCTTTGTCCCGGGTATGGTCTGCTAGGGCACAAATCTTATTTGGATTCTTGATGTCGCTCTTGTGTTGAGCAATCCTTCTCTTCAAAAGCTGAGATGTCTGACCAATATACACCTCACTACATATTGAACATGGAATACAATACACCACACCACTCATATTATCAACAGTCATCCTATCTTTCACTCGACTGTATAGTCTGTCAATTTTAAAATAAGATTTCGGAATCAATTTAATTTGTGTGGTCTTTAGGAGGTTAATTAATGCATTAGTCATACCATTTATTAGGGGAATAGAAGAGTAAAGAATTCTATCTACGTTCCCAGTGTCCACAGTGGTGGATGCGCCCCTCTCTCCATTCGTTGGCTGTCTCGAAGGAGTGGTATTGTATATCAATCTGGACAAAAACCTCTTTGGGTATCCATTCTCTAGCATCAACTGTAACAATAACCTCAGATTCTGCTGCCTTAGACTTGGATGGGCAACTTTTTCGATGCGATTCTTCAATCCTAAAATCATGTTTACCTTTTCTCCATGTGGATTATTGGAAAAATAGTGTAAGTATCTCCCTGAACTTGTTGGCTTTCGGTACCAATCCAGAATCAGCCTATTTTCCGGTGTTCGAATCATCCTTGTATCCAGGAATGGGACACCACTCGCTGTTTCTTCCTCCAACGTAAACTGTATACTTTCATGTTCACTGTTGAACCTGTTTAGAACGAAAGCAACCTGGTCTTTAGGTACAGCACATATTAGATCATCAACATATTTCTTGATGAAAGGAATGTGAAAAGGAATGCCAACAAGAATGCAGTCCAGAAGGAAATCCATTACTACTTCAGCAATGGACGGACTGAAGTTGGAACCCATAGGGGAACCGAGCACCTGTTTGAAGAACCTACCATTAAAAAGAAAATAGTTAGCAGAAAACAGGAACTTAATGGCATATATGAATTCTTCTTTTGGTAGACTAGTGTGGTTTTTGATAGTATCCCACTTGTTCTCAACAGCTGAGACTGCCAACTCTACAGGAATGTTGGTGAAAAGAGATACAACGTCCAGGCTGATCAGGACATAATCAACAGGTAACTGGAAACCATTTACACATTGGGCAAAAGCAAAGGAATCTTCAATAAAATATCTACTTCTGGTGGAAGAAAGATATTTAGACAGGATGTCTGAAACAAAAACTGACAGTTTAGAAGTGGGGGTGTTAACAGATGATATTATTGGTCTCAAGGCAAGAATGGGTTTGTGGATTTTTGGTAAACCGTAGAATCTAGCGGGAACTGAATTATAAATGTACAGTAATTTACCTTGTACTTGTGTTATGTGGCCCCCACTGACCCATCGCTTAATCAATGCATTACATTTACCTTGTATTGTAATGGTTGGATCTCTGTTAGGAAGAAGTTGGTAATATTGTTCATTGAGCAAAATTGTGTTGGAGAGCTCTATGTACTGATCCTTATCCATCAATACCGTAACATTGCCTTTATCAGCCCGTAACACAAGCAATTCTTGATGTTGACTTAGGTACCTCTTACAGTGGTAAAATTCTCTCTGGAAAACATTATTAGTCCTTTTTCCAGGTTTGATGTAGTTGGTTATAATATTAGCAGCTTGGGAACGTTTGATGTTCTTCCCCTCATCTGACAGTCTATCATTAAGGTCTATAATGCTCTCTACATCTGCCAACAGTCCCGACATGGAAACCTCCTTCAAAGGAATATCAATGCCGAATCTGGGGCCCAGTGCTAGGAATTTCAATATTCTATCTGGTATAATCACAGAACTAACATTCCTAACCCACCTTTCTTGTGGTTCTACTCTCTTTAGAAGTTCATCCGATAGAGCTCTCACCTTCATCAGATTTCTCTCCCTGATAGCAGCAAATTCTCTTCTGTACCTTCTGGACTGGTAAGATTCGAAACGAATTAGCATCTCTGGTGGAAGCAACCCCTCCAAGATCTGCCACAACCTGGAAGACTCACACTCCATTCTTCCTATCCTGGTCACAGTCACAGTGATCTCAAATTGAAGAACGAGACGCCTTGATTTCTCCAACATAGCTTGAACCTGTCTGGACGAACCTGAATCACTTGCTGAGCTGAACAAATAATTCATATTGCTGGAAATATGTTTGGGAAGTAAACCCTGTCTTTTGCATTCCAAAAGGAACACTCTTCGCTTTCTATAAGATGCCAGTTTCATATTGTATGAAGACCATGACTTCAACGCCTCATATGCTACTCTTCCATAGTTGTTTCTCACTTCTGCATAAAACCCCATGCTTAAATATCAACAATTTTAATTCCCAATATACAACAATAGTTATAAGTATGATAAGGGGTGTGGGAAAATTGATAAGTGTTATAATTTCACTCTTCTTTATTTCATTTAGTCGACGTTTCGATCCCGATGGGGACCTTCTTCAGGACTCTACAATAGCAATAGAAAACAGTCAAAAATATGGCAATCACAAAACATGTAAAAATAGTACATACCGAAATACAGAGTTGTAAAGATCTTATTTGAACACAAATCAATAGCTCTCAAGAAAGCAATGAACAAGAACATCAACAAATTTAGCGAAAAAAGATCTGATATTTCGTTAGCACAAGAGTAGAAATCAATTATCATATGTAAATAAGGTAAACAGAAAAATCAACAAAATGAGAGGTTGTCAAAAATGTTGTCAACCAGACTTGCCACAGAATACACGCACATGACAAATGAAACATAGAATAGCATTAAATCAGACTTGGTCGCAGTAATTCACTCTCACCGAACTCAGAACAAATGCGATTATTGAAAGACTCCATGAACCGAATCCAATCCCCTCTCACAGAAATAGTCCAGAACACAGATTTCATTATTACGTTATCCCGACTGTAGAACTTGTGAAAATATTCATTCCATTTGATCCGTCCAATTCTCTGCCACCAAACTGGTCATAATGAATCAAATAAGTATAGATGGAGCTAATATTGTTTACATCCCTTCTGTAATTCATAGAACAAGTGTGTCGTTTAATATGGTACATCTCTAAGAAACATCTTTTCTTTCCACTAACCGCACATTCAAGAATTTTGGTGGAATCATAATCCATTGGGTGATCTTTGTCCCGGGTATGGTCTGCTAGGGCACAAATCTTATTTGGATTCTTGATGTCGCTCTTGTGTTGAGCAATCCTTCTCTTCAAAAGCTGAGATGTCTGACCAATATACACCTCACTACATATTGAACATGGAATACAATACACCACACCACTCATATTATCAACAGTCATCCTATCTTTCACTCGACTGTATAGTCTGTCAATTTTAAAATAAGATTTCGGAATCAATTTAATTTGTGTGGTCTTTAGGAGGTTAATTAATGCATTAGTCATACCATTTATTAGGGGAATAGAAGAGTAAAGAATTCTATCTACGTTCCCAGTGTCCACAGTGGTGGATGCGCCCCTCTCTCCATTCGTTGGCTGTCTCGAAGGAGTGGTATTGTATATCAATCTGGACAACAACCTCTTTGGGTATCCATTCTCTAGCATCAACTGTAACAATAACCTCAGATTCTGCTGCCTTAGACTTGGATGGGCAACTTTTTCGATGCGATTCTTCAATCCTAAAATCATGTTTACCTTTTGTCCATGTGGATGATTGGAAAAATAGTGTAAGTATCTCCCTGAACTTGTTGGCTTTCGGTACCAATCCAGAATCAGCCTATTTTCCGGTGTTCGAATCACCCTTGTATCCAGGAATGGGACACCACTCGCTGTTTCTTCCTCCAACGTAAACTGTATACTTTCATGTTCACTGTTGAACCTGTTTAGAACGAAAGCAACCTGGTCTTTAGGTACAGCACATATTAGATCATCAACATATTTCTTGATGAAAGGAATGTGAAAAGGAATGCCAACAAGAATGCAGTCCAGAAGGAAATCCATTACTACTTCAGCAATGAACGGACTGAAGTTGGAACCCATAGGGGAACCGAGCACCTGTTTGAAGAACCTACCATTAAAAAGAAAATAGTTAGAAGAAAACAGGAACTTAATGGCATATATGAATTCTTCTTTTGGTAGACTAGTGTGGTTTTTGATAGTATCCCACTTGTTCTCAACAGCTGAGACTGCCAACTCTACAGGAATGTTGGTGAAAAGAGATACAACGTCCAGGCTGATCAGGACATAATCAACAGGTAACTGGAAACCATTTACACATTGGGCAAAAGCAAAGGAATCTTCAATAAAATATCTACTTCTGGTGGAAGAAAGATATTTAGACAGGATGTCTGAAACAAAAACTGACAGTTTAGAAGTGGGGGTGTTAACAGATGATATTATTGGTCTCAAGGCAAGAATGGGTTTGTGGATTTTTGGTAAACCGTAGAATCTAGCGGGAACTGAATTATAAATGTACAGTAATTTACCTTGTACTTGTGTTATGTGGCCCCCACTGACCCATCGCTTAATCAATGCATTACATTTACCTTGTATTGTAATGGTTGGATCTCTGTTAGGAAGAAGTTGGTAATATTGTTCATTGAGCAAAATTGTGTTGGAGAGCTCTATGTACTGATCCTTATCCATCAATACCGTAACATTGCCTTTATCAGCCCGTAACACAAGCAATTCTTGATGTTGACTTAGGTACCTCTTACAGTGGTAAAATTCTCTCTGGAAAACATTATTAGTCCTTTTTCCAGGTTTGATGTAGTTGGTTATAATATTAGCAGCTTGGGAACGTTTGATGTTCTTCCCCTCATCTGACAGTCTATCATTAAGGTCTATAATGCTCTCTACATCTGCCAACAGTCCCGACATGGAAACCTCCTTCAAAGGAATATCAATGCCGAATCTGGGGCCCAGTGCTAGGAATTTCAATATTCTATCTGGTATAATCACAGAACTAACATTCCTAACCCACCTTTCTTGTGGTTCTACTCTCTTTAGAAGTTCATCCGATAGAGCTCTCACCTTCATCAGATTTCTCTCCCTGATAGCAGCAAATTCTCTTCTGTACCTTCTGGACTGGTAAGATTCGAAACGAATTAGCATCTCTGGTGGAAGCAACCCCTCCAAGATCTGCCACAACCTGGAAGACTCACACTCCATTCTTCCTATCCTGGTCACAGTCACATGATCTCAAATTGAAGAACGAGACGCCTTGATTTCTCCAACATAGCTTGAACCTGTCTGGACGAACCTGAATCACTTGCTGAGCTGAACAAATAATTCATATTGCTGGAAATATGTTTGGGAAGTAAACCCTGTCTTTTGCATTCCAAAAGGAACACTCTTCGGTTTCTATAAGATGCCAGTTTCATATTGTATGAAGACCATGACTTCAACGCCTCATATGCTACTCTTCCATAGTTGTTTCTCACTTCTGCATAAAACCCCATGCTTAAATATCAACAATTTTAATTCCCAATATACAACAATAGTTATAAGTATGATAAGGGGTGTGGGAAAATTGATAAGTGTTATAATTTCACTCTTCTTTATTTCATTTAGTCGACGTTTCGATCCCGATGGGGACCTTCTTCAGGACTCTACAATAGCAATAGAAAACAGTCAAAAATATGGCAATCACAAAACATGTAAAAATAGTATATACCGAAATACAGAGTTGTAAAGATCTTATTTGAACACAAATCAATAGCTCTCAAGAAAGCAATGAACAAGAACATCAACAAATTTAGCGAAAAAAGATCTGATATTTCGTTAGCACAAGAGTAGAAATCAATTATCATATGTAAATAAGGTAAACAGAAAAATCAACAAAATGAGAGGTTGTCAAAAATGTTGTCAACCAGACTTGCCACAGAATACACGCACATGACAAATGAAACATAGAATAGCATTAAATCACACTTGGTCGCAGTAATTCACTCTCACCGAACTCAGAACAAATGCGATTATTGAAAGACTCCATGAACCGAATCCAATCCCCTCTCACAGAAATAGTCCGGAACACAGATTTCATTATTACGTTATCCCGACTGTAGAACTTGTGAAAATATTCATTCCATTTGATCCGTCCAATTCTCTGCCACCAAACAGGTCATAATGAATCAAATAAGTATAGATGGAGCTAATATTGTTTACATCCCTTCTGTAATTCATAGAACAAGTGTGTCGTTTAATATGGTACATCTCTAAGAAACATCTTTTCTTTCCACTAACTGCACATTCAAGAATTTTGGTGGAATCATAATCCATTGGGTGATCTTTGTCCCGGGTATGTTCTGCTAGGGCACAAATCTTATTTGGATTCTTGATGTCGCTCTTGTGTTGAGCAAACCTTCTCTTCAAAAGCTGAGATGTCTGACCAATATACACCTCACTACATATTGAACATGGAATACAATACACCACACCACTCATATTATCAACAGTCATCCTATCTTTCACTCGACTGTATAGTCTGTCAATTTTAAAATAAGATTTCGGAATCAATTTAATTTGTGTGGTCTTTAGGAGGTTAATTAATGCATTAGTCATACCATTTATTAGGGGAATAGAAGAGTAAAGAATTCTATCTACGTTCCCAGTGTCCACAGTGGTGGATGCGCCCCTCTCTCCATTCGTTGGCTGTCTCGAAGGAGTGGTATTGTATATCAATCTGGACAACAACCTCTTTGGGTATCCATTCTCTAGCATCAACTGTAACAATAACCTCAGATTCTGCTGCCTTAGACTTGGATGGGCAACTTTTTCGATGCGATTCTTCAATCCTAAAATCATGTTTACCTTTTGTCCATGTGGATGATTGGAAAAATAGTGTAAGTATCTCCCTGAACTTGTTGGCTTTCGGTACCAATCCAGAATCAGCCTATTTTCCGGTGTTCGAATCACCCTTGTATCCAGGAATGGGACTCCACTCGCTGTTTCTTCCTCCAACGTAAACTGTATACTTTCATGTTCACTGTTGAACCTGTTTAGAACGAAAGCAACCTGGTCTTTAGGTACAGCACATATTAGATCATCAACATATTTCTTGATGAAAGGAATGTGAAAAGGAATGCCAACAAGAATGCAGTCCAGAAGGAAATCCATTACTACTTCAGCAATGGACGGACTGAAGTTGGAACCCATAAGGGAACCGAGCACCTGTTTGAAGAACCTACCATTAAAAAGAAAATAGTTAGAAGAAAACAGGAAATTAATGGCATATATGAAGAACATCAAACGTTCCCAAGCTGCTAATATTATAACCAACTACATCAAACCTGGAAAAAGGACTAATAATGTTTTCCAGAGAGAATTTTACCACTGTAAGAGGTACCTAAGTCAACATCAAGAATTGCTTGTGTTACGGGCTGATAAAGGCAATGTTACGGTATTGATGGATAAGGATCAGTACATAGAGCTCTCCAACACAATTTTGCTCAATGAACAATATTACCAACTTCTTCCTAACAGAGATCCAACCATTACAATACAAGGTAAATGTAATGCATTGATTAAGCGATGGGTCAGTGGGGGCCACATAACACAAGTACAAGGTAAATTACTGTACATTTATAATTCAGTTCCCGCTAGATTCTACGGTTTACCAAAAATCCACAAACCCATTCTTGCCTTGAGACCAATAATATCATCTGTTAACACCCCCACTTCTAAACTGTCAGTTTTTGTTTCAGACATCCTGTCTAAATATCTTTCTTCCACCAGAAGTAGATATTTTATTGAAGATTCCTTTGCTTTTGCCCAATGTGTAAATGGTTTCCAGTTACCTGTTGATTATGTCCTGATCAGCCTGGACGTTGTATCTCTTTTCACCAACATTCCTGTAGAGTTGGCAGTCTCAGCTGTTGAGAACAAGTGGGATACTATCAAAAACCACACTAGTCTACCAAAAGAAGAATTCATATATGCCATTAAGTTCCTGTTTTCTTCTAACTATTTTCTTTTTAATGGTAGGTTCTTCAAACAGGTGCTCGGTTCCCCTATGGGTTCCAACTTCAGTCCGTTCATTGCTGAAGTAGTAATGGATTTCCTTCTGGACTGCATTCTTGTTGGCATTCCTTTTCACATTCCTTTCATCAAGAAATATGTTGATGATCTAATATGTGCTGTACCTAAAGACCAGGTTGCTTTCGTTCTAAACAGGTTCAACAGTGAACATGAAAGTATACAGTTTACGTTGGAGGAAGAAACAGCGAGTGGTGTCCCATTCCTGGATACAAGGGTGATTCGAACACCGGAAAATAGGCTGATTCTGGATTGGTACCGAAAGCCAACAAGTTCAGGGAGATACTTACACTATTTTTCCAATCATCCACATGGACAAAAGGTAGACATGATTTTAGGATTGAAGAATCGCATCGAAAAAGTTGCCCATCCAAGTCTAAGGCAGCAGAATCTGAGGTTATTGTTACAGTTGATGCTAGAGAATGGATACCCAAAGAGGTTGTTGTCCAGATTGATATACAATACCACTCCTTCGAGACAGCCAACGAATGGAGAGAGGGGCGCATCCACCACTGTGGACACTGGGAACGTAGATAGAATTCTTTACTCTTCTATTCCCCTAATAAATGGTATGACTAATGCATTAATTAACCTCCTAAAGACCACACAAATTAAATTGATTCCGAAATCTTATTTTAAAATTGACAGACTATACAGTCGAGTGAAAGATAGGATGACTGTTGATAATATGAGTGGTGTGGTGTATTGTATTCCATGTTCAATATGTAGTGAGGTGTATATTGGTCAGACATCTCAGCTTTTGAAGAGAAGGATTGCTCAACACAAGAGCGACATCAAGAATCCAAATAAGATTTGTGCCCTAGCAGACCATACCCGGGACAAAGATCACCCAATGGATTATGATTCCACCAAAATTCTTGAATGTGCAGTTAGTGGAAAGAAAAGATGTTTCTTAGAGATGTACCATATTAAACGACACACTTGTTCTATGAATTACAGAAGGGATGTAAACAATATTAGCTCCATCTATACTTATTTGATTCATTATGACCAGTTTGGTGGCAGAGAATTGGAAGGATCAAATGGAATGAATATTTTCACAAGTTCTACAGTCGGGATAACGTAATAATGAAATCTGTGTTCCGGACTATTTCTGTGAGAGGGGATTGGATTCGGTTCATGGAGTCTTTCAATAATCGCATTTGTTCTGAGTTCGGTGAGAGTGAATTACTGCGACCAAGTGTGATTTAATGCTATTCTATGTTTCATTTGTCATGTGCGTGTATTCTGTGGCAAGTCTGGTTGACAACATTCTTGACAACCTCTCATTTTGTTGATTTTTCTGTTTACCTTATTTACATATGATAATTGATTTCTACTCTTGTGCTAACGAAATATCAGATCTTTTTTCGCTAAATTTGTTGATGTTCTTGTTCATTGCTTTCTTGAGAGCTATTGATTTGTGTTCAAATAAGATCTTTACAACTCTGTATTTCGGTATGTACTATTTTTACATGTTTTGTGATTGCCATATTTTTGACTGTTTTCTATTGCTATTGTAGAGTCCTGAAGAAGGTCCCCATCGGGATCGAAACGTCGACTAAATGAAATAAAGAAGAGTGAAATTATAACACTTATCAATTTTCCCACACCCCTTATCATACTTATAACTATTGTTGTATATTGGGAATTAAAATTGTTGATATTTAAGCATGGGGTTTTATGCAGAAGTGAGAAACAACTATGGAAGAGTAGCATATGAGGCGTTGAAGTCATGGTCTTCATACAATATGAAACTGGCATCTTATAGAAACCGAAGAGTGTTCCTTTTGGAATGCAAAAGACAGGGTTTACTTCCCAAACATATTTCCAGCAATATGAATTATTTGTTCAGCTCAGCAAGTGATTCAGGTTCGTCCAGACAGGTTCAAGCTATGTTGGAGAAATCAAGGCGTCTCGTTCTTCAATTTGAGATCACTGTGACTGTGACCAGGATAGGAAGAATGGAGTGTGAGTCTTCCAGGTTGTGGCAGATCTTGGAGGGGTTGCTTCCACCAGAGATGCTAATTCGTTTCGAATCTTACCAGTCCAGAAGGTACAGAAGAGAATTTGCTGCTATCAGGGAGAGAAATCTGATGAAGGTGAGAGCTCTATCGGATGAACTTCTAAAGAGAGTAGAACCACAAGAAAGGTGGGTTAGGAATGTTAGTTCTGTGATTATACCAGATAGAATATTGAAATTCCTAGCACTGGGCCCCAGATTCGGCATTGATATTCCTTTGAAGGAGGTTTTCATGTCGGGACTGTTGGCAGATGTAGAGAGCATTATAGACCTTAATGATAGACTGTCAGATGAGGGGAAGAACATCAAACGTTCCCAAGCTGCTAATATTATAACCAACTACATCAAACCTGGAAAAAGGACTAATAATGTTTTCCAGAGAGAATTTTACCACTGTAAGAGGTACCTAAGTCAACATCAAGAATTGCTTGTGTTACGGGCTGATAAAGGCAATGTTACGGTATTGATGGATAAGGATCAGTACATAGAGCTCTCCAACACAATTTTGCTCAATGAACAATATTACCAACTTCTTCCTAACAGAGATCCAACCATTACAATACAAGGTAAATGTAATGCATTGATTAAGCGATGGGTCAGTGGGGGCCACATAACACAAGTACAAGGTAAATTACTGTACATTTATAATTCAGTTCCCGCTAGATTCTACGGTTTACCAAAAATCCACAAACCCATTCTTGCCTTGAGACCAATAATATCATCTGTTAACACCCCCACTTCTAAACTGTCAGTTTTTGTTTCAGACATCCTGTCTAAATATCTTTCTTCCACCAGAAGTAGATATTTTATTGAAGATTCCTTTGCTTTTGCCCAATGTGTAAATGGTTTCCAGTTACCTGTTGATTATGTCCTGATCAGCCTGGACGTTGTATCTCTTTTCACCAACATTCCTGTAGAGTTGGCAGTCTCAGCTGTTGAGAACAAGTGGGATACTATCAAAAACCACACTAGTCTACCAAAAGAAGAATTCATATATGCCATTAAGTTCCTGTTTTCTTCTAACTATTTTCTTTTTAATGGTAGGTTCTTCAAACAGGTGCTCGGTTCCCCTATGGGTTCCAACTTCAGTCCGTTCATTGCTGAAGTAGTAATGGATTTCCTTCTGGACTGCATTCTTGTTGGCATTCCTTTTCACATTCCTTTCATCAAGAAATATGTTGATGATCTAATATGTGCTGTACCTAAAGACCAGGTTGCTTTCGTTCTAAACAGGTTCAACAGTGAACATGAAAGTATACAGTTTACGTTGGAGGAAGAAACAGCGAGTGGTGTCCCATTCCTGGATACAAGGATGATTCGAACACCGGAAAATAGGCTGATTCTGGATTGGTACCGAAAGCCAACAAGTTCAGGGAGATACTTACACTATTTTTCCAATAATCCACATGGAGAAAAGGTAAACATGATTTTAGGATTGAAGAATCGCATCGAAAAAGTTGCCCATCCAAGTCTAAGGCAGCAGAATCTGAGGTTAGTGTTACAGTTGATGCTAGAGAATGGATACCCAAAGAGGTTGTTGTCCAGATTGATATACAATACCACTCCTTCGAGACAGCCAACGAATGGAGAGAGGGGCGCATCCACCACTGTGGACACTGGGAACGTAGATAGAATTCTTTACTCTTCTATTCCCCTAATAAATGGTATGACTAATGCATTAATTAACCTCCTAAAGACCACACAAATTAAATTGATTCCGAAATCTTATTTTAAAATTGACAGACTATACAGTCGAGTGAAAGATAGGATGACTGTTGATAATATGAGTGGTGTGGTGTATTGTATTCCATGTTCAATATGTAGTGAGGTGTATATTGGTCAGACATCTCAGCTTTTGAAGAGAAGGATTGCTCAACACAAGAGCGACATCAAGAATCCAAATAAGATTTGTGCCCTAGCAGACCATACCCGGGACAAAGATCACCCAATGGATTATGATTCCACCAAAATTCTTGAATGTGCAGTTAGTGGAAAGAAAAGATGTTTCTTAGAGATGTACCATATTAAACGACACACTTGTTCTATGAATTACAGAAGGGATGTAAACAATATTAGCTCCATCTATACTTATTTGATTCATTATGACCAGTTTGGTGGCAGAGAATTGGACGGATCAAATGGAATGAATATTTTCACAAGTTCTACAGTCGGGATAACGTAATAATGAAATCTGTGTTCCGGACTATTTCTGTGAGAGGGGATTGGATTCGGTTCATGGAGTCTTTCAATAATCGCATTTGTTCTGAGTTCGGTGAGAGTGAATTACTGCGACCAAGTGTGATTTAATGCTATTCTATGTTTCATTTGTCATGTGCGTGTATTCTGTGGCAAGTCTGGTTGACAACATTTTTGACAACCTCTCATTTTGTTGATTTTTCTGTTTACCTTATTTACATATGATAATTGATTTCTACTCTTGTGCTAACGAAATATCAGATCTTTTTTCGCTAAATTTGTTGATGTTCTTGTTCATTGCTTTCTTGAGAGCTATTGATTTGTGTTCAAATAAGATCTTTACAACTCTGTATTTCGGTATGTACTATTTTTACATGTTTTGTGATTGCCATATTTTTGACTGTTTTCTATTGCTATTGTAGAGTCCTGAAGAAGGTCCCCATCGGGATCGAAACGTCGACTAAATGAAATAAAGAAGAGTGAAATTATAACACTTATCAATTTTCCCACACCCCTTATCATACTTATAACTATTGTTGTATATTGGGAATAAAAATTGTTGATATATATATATATATATATATATATATATATATATATATATATATATATATATATATATATATATATATATATATATATATATATATATATATATATATATATATATATATATATATATATATATATAAAAGTAAGGGATATCGGATTTTTGATGAATATACTGGATTTGACTTAAATACTATTGATTGTGACATCGTCTTGTATGAAAAAGGATGATGGGGTCTTTTTGAACCTTTTCGACCTGAAGAAAAAGTTTCCATGCCCTGATTCTTGTGTCTTTGGTCTCGGACACAAGATGACTTGAATTGGTCTTAACCATGCTTTATATTTTTCGGCTTAGAGGCAACAAATTGCTCAAAATGATAATAAAGTACGCATATACTTTGTATATGCGTACAGAAATTTTCAAATTTGGAGATTTTGAGCGCTATAGAGTGGGCATGTCCGGGCTTCGGCTGGGTGATGATAGTTGTCATTGAGACGACATCCTCACCCCTCTTCTATTACCGATTAGTTTATAGAAGTGGCCTTCAGCAGCCGAATGCCCTTTAAGTTTTTTATGATAATGATAAGATCACTATCAAAAATTTTATCAGATTTATCAGATTATTGAGATGAATAGTAGAAGAGGGTAACTGTTTAAAGATTTTTAATGATTTGTTCAATGCAATAGTTTTTATTTGGAAATCAGAATAGATAATAATTTGAGACATTCAACCCAAGGGTTTGACAGTAAAATATATGGAATAATTTTTTTTTCTTTTGTTGAAAATTCAATGAACGTTTATGGTGGTTATGTTCATATAATTAGTTGGTTTGAGTTTTTTTTTTATTTTTTTTTTTGATTGATAACGAAATTTTAAGAGAGATAATGATATTTAGTTAGAACTAAATAATGCACAGATTATATTTTTTTTGTAATATTTTATGGAAAATTGCAAATTGAAGACAGTCTACAACGAAGGATGGAAGTAACTTCAGGAAGATGGATGGATCAAATCCGAGTTAACGGAATAACCTTACTTCCAATTGTGTGTGTTGATGTCCAAAACTAAAATGATATTATGACGTCAGACAATACAGATCAATGTGGATTATAACTGAATATTACCTGAGAAGTGACGATCACCTTTTCGATAAACTGGTTAGAGAGTTGATCAATCAATGGGCTTTAGATGAAGAGGAGCTTTAGAGAAAAGCTGAGAAGAAGACGAGGAAGAAGATATGTTGACTGAAGAAGATTATACTATGGAGGAAGAAGAAGATGGGATTACGATGAAACTGAGGATGAAGAAGATACTCAGAGAATCCTGAATCTTGAAACCAAGATGTAATGGTTGAGGTATGCTAATGGTTTAGCAGTACAGTAGACGTCGTTGGACGACGAGTATGTTTAATTTGGGAGAAATGGCTCCCTCACCGATAGTCGAGTATTCATAAATGGACTTCAATGGTATTCAACGTTGTATTTCGCATGATTAAATATGGCCTTGGAATTATATGACCGACAGTCCTTATTTGAAAGTTCGTATGGAAAAATAAAGCTAGCCAGTCTATGAAGTATAAGTCCTATGAGAGAAATGAATCGTCATTAAGCAGAAGAAGAGCAGATCACCAGAACTATGATGGATGTCGAAGTAAAAGGTTATTTCCGTGACGAAGATGAGATCCAAAGAAGAAATATAGTACCATTCCACCAGACAATCCTATGAAGCAGTATAATGGAACCAGAAAGTGCCGCGATAGTGAAATTTTGAAATCCCGAAAAGTGAACAAACTCCATGCTGGAGTTAGTGAAGTGCATAAGAGAAAACTATTTCGAATTGATTTGATTGTTTTTGATTTTTTTTGTTTTATTATATATTAGGATTTGGATTTCATCTTTTTCATTTTAGTTGAGTAAATAATATTTGATATGAATTATTGAATAATGTCGGAAAACATACCACCATAGACTTTAAGACCTTAGGGTAGGTAGAGATGATATAGTTTCTCTTTAAGATTAGCTTCTGAAAAGTTTGGTTAATGGGTTTTTGTTTATTTTGTATCTGTTAGTAAGCAGTTTGATATTGGATAATGATGAGTTTTAGTTTAAGAATGAAAAATTTAAATTACTTTGAGTCAGTATCATTTTGATATAGGAGTTACAGTTATTGTGATTATTGGAGAGGAAGGACTATTAAATTAATAAGGATGAAAGTAAGGGAAAAGTTATGGCATCCGATGCCACAACTTTTTCGGATAAGGGTGTGATGTAGTAAAGCGGATATTTGAAAATTATCGAAATTATTAGAATTATCATGCCGAGGAAATACGTTAAATTCAAAGCGCCTTATGTAAACTGATCTTATCTTAGCATAAGGATGTTTTGTTTTCCAATCAATGCTTTTCTTAGTTACCGTCTCCAGACGTCTCGACACTACG
This sequence comes from Harmonia axyridis, assembly GCF_914767665.1. Taxonomy (NCBI): domain Eukaryota; kingdom Metazoa; phylum Arthropoda; class Insecta; order Coleoptera; family Coccinellidae; genus Harmonia; species Harmonia axyridis. Next base: position 28,848,139 of record NC_059508.1, on the reverse strand, counting down.
TTGGTGAAATCGATATATCTTTCACGGATAAGAAGAATACATTTAGATACGGGGAAATCTTGGCTTATCTGAGTTCAGTAAATGCTTTTTGGTCACATTGACACAGCAGAAAATCCGTCCGGCTGTAGGCAAAATCGAAGTATGGTTCTTGCTGAGACTGCATAAAAATCTAGTTTGAACTGAGGTTGAAGGTCTGTTGGCGAAAAATGAAGAAGGATAAAAAATCTTTTAACCAATGATCTAATTGGCATGGTATCTTGTGGAATTGTTGGGGCGGTCTTAAGAGAAGTACGAGGTTACGATTTTTTGTGGAGGAAAAGAAGAAGTTAGTATCGCTTAGGGTCTCTAATTGAGAAAGGTTGAGAATTAGAACGTCGGTCGCGAAACCGGACTTAGAGCAAAACAATTCCTTTTCAATATCAGAGTAATAAATTTAGTAGATGATAGAGAGTTGAAGGAATTTCAAGTTTTTTTTGGAAGAAGGAATTGTTTTGGCTCTGAGAAAGGAAGACTTAGGTCAGAAATAGTAAAATAGAAATTTTCTGGGATAAAGTTAGAATTTGTTTTGGATTATTTTTGGAATAAATTAGGTTAGATCGGAGTTCGCGGATCGGGAGTGAAGTGTTATATAAGGAATTACACGTTTTGAGTGAACAGTTTGGAAAAACTAAAACTAGGTTTAGGCAGGGCCTAAAATACTTACCTAGCATCGTGGGATAAGGGCAAGTCTTTTGGCTAATTAATTTCATGTTATTTGTTGATGTTGGAATATTTTTCTTCAATGAAAATAAGTTTTCTCGAGTAGTCCTGATTCTCCCAAATTCAAAGTTGGTATATTGTTTCGTTTGTTTGAATAACTGATTATTTGAGACATTTTTTTGTTTTTATAAAATTTTGGCCGTTGAGTCAACATTTCAAGGAATATTGTAACTTTGGTTATTTTTTTATTTTTCTTTATTATATTTAGTTTTAAAATTTAAATCGATTTTCATTGACCCAATGAACAAATCCTGTCCCTAGAGAAAGAAATTCAACTAATAAGACCTGTCCATCGAAGCGACGGGCCGGACTTACGTATAACATCTTTTGTGAATTTACATAATTATTAATTCTCCGAGACCTCTGGAAAGCCGCTCTTCCAGGGGTTAAAAGAACATCTCAACCGGAGATAAGTGAACGATTGGTCAACTTTCTCTGACCAACCCGTTCATGACAATACTACACTATTATAATATTGTTTTGAATATATATTTCTATGAAATATGATTCATTCCTGATGACAAACAGGATTTTTTCCTGTAAACATTGATTAGTACAATTTTTTCTTACCAAGAAGGAAAATCTTGTAGATGTTTTACGCCTTTCTCGCTTGAAAACACAACTCCTTTTGTTGAACTACAAAAAAAGAATCAGTATTACTATTAAAAATATGGTTACTAATCAATAATATCATGATCACATTCGATAAGAGATTAATTGTTTTCAAATCATCACCATTGTTCTCAACTTTGGAAATATTTTTCTGAATAATAAAAAATATTTATCCATATTTTCTATATATTCACCAATAGACGAATATTGTGTTTAGATATAGTGAAATAATAAGTATAATGAACAACATTTCATGTGATCTATTGTGTATAAGATATATCTTTATTCTGGTGATTTCAAAATCAGCCCAAAATGTTTCACATTGAACTAATAAATTTGTCGTTATTGACAGGAAATTTCAATTCTGAATAAAATAATTGAATGAACATTCAATTTTATTGGAATATATTTAAGGTATATAAGATACTAATACACAGATGATGATATTAATCGTTTATTATTAAACACTCTAGCTAGTCTCTAAGCAAGCTCTGTACAGAAGGGAAGTTCAGAAGGACTTGCTAACTCAGGTTATGTCGCTGACGTTTGCTCTCGATCATTGAAGGTCTTTCTTGTTCTTCCTCTCGATGGCCTCGTAACTCGCTTGAGCGCTAGCAGCGCTACGGTCGTGAGATGAAGTAATACTCTAACACTCCCTCCCTTCATCGAACTACAACCAGCATTATCCACTCTAAGATTAATCTGTAAACAGAATTCAATAAGTTTATACTCTAGAAATACTCTGAAAACAAAAATTCAATTAAGTCATAAGTTTTTGAGTCAATCTCTTATGACCGTCTGATGGTAAAGGTTTTGTCGTTATGTCAGCCACATTCTCCTTGGTTGGAATCCATCTCACTGTGATTTTCTTTTCTTCAACACATTGTTTTATGAAATCACCATGTGTTTCAACCATATGTCTTCTAAGTCCAGATTTCTCTCTATGTAGTAGGTCGTCATTTATTACCTCTAAATGATCATCAAATACTTTTAGTTTGTGACTACCATCTTTCTTGGTGCAGTCTCCAGCGGATTTGTTATCACACCAGACTGTTATAGGAAACATAGTTTTTCCTACCACAAATCTAAGTGCCTTATCAAGAGATATTAATTCTTGACAAGCATCACTCATGGCTAGGTATTCGGCTTGACAGGTGGACAATGTGACATATGTTTGTTTATGGCTTCTCCAAGCTATTACATCTCCAAACAATGTAATAACATACCCTTCAGTTGATGAAGAGTCAGTATGGTCCCTAAAGCTTGCATCGGTGAATGCTTCTAAGCCTTCAGTTTGAGCAGTGAATTTAAGGCCCAAATTCACAGTACCTTTCAAATACCTGAAGATTCTCTTTACATCTTTCCAATCAGCTTCGGTGGGCTTTAGTTGTTTTCTCGCTAAATAGTTAACGGCAAATGTCATATCTGGCCGTGTACCATTTAAGAGATACATTAGGCTACCAATCGCTTCTCTATAAGGAACTCTCTTCATCTCTTGTTCATCTGAGTCATCTTGTTGATTTGCTGATTGATTTTTCTTAATCCTGTTTTCTACCTGTCTGGTTACCATAGGAGTATTTTGAGCATTGCAATCATTCATATTAAATCTCTCTAATATATTCAAGGTATAATTTGATTGATCAATTTTTATATATCTATCTTCTCGGTTTCTTTTTATATTTATTGCTCGCAAATGGTCTTTTATTTCTTGCAGTTTTTCTATGTCATTACTGGCTAGCAGTATATCATCTACATATATGACTAGTACTGCCATTTTACCATTTCTCCTCCAAGTATATAAGCAGGGCTCATGTAAATCATTCTCTAAACCTAGTTTCTTGATTTCTTCAGTGAATCTCTTATTCCATCGCTTTGGACTTATCTTTAGTCCATAGAGAGCTTTCTGGAGTTTACATACATGAGATCGTTTGATCTCATTGTCGATGTCTACTCCATCTGGAATCTCCATATAAATTTCCTCCTCTATAGTGCCATTTAGAAAAGCAGTTTTTACATCTAATTGACAAGCATGTAAGTCATACTTATTAATTATTGCAAATGTAGCTCTAATTACAGGAAGTCTTGATACTGGTGCATACGTCTCTTTAAGGTCATAAATATTTTTGTCCTTGAAGCCTCGTATGACTAATCTTGCCTTATATCGTGTAAGGCCGTTTGCCTCTAATTTTCTCTTAAATACCCATTTCGAGTCTATAATGTTTGCCCGTTTTCCAGATATTTGAAAATTCCTTTTATCTACCAAAATCCAAACCTTATTTTGTATCATGGAATCAATTTCTTCTTTTATAGCTTTCTTCCATAAGTGGCCTTCTTTAGAATTTATAGCTTCCTCAAATTTTATTGGTTCTTTATTTAATGAAGAAATGAGATAAAGCCTCATTTCTTCTTCTCTATCGGTTTTCTCATATTTCTCTAAAATATTATTCTCAGAGTAATTAAGAAACCTCGCATAGCTTACGTCTTTTTAAGTGTACCAGATTCCTTGCCTTTTCATCGGCATTTCCCTTATTTTGACTCCTCGTATATGGTTTCGAGGTGTTAACTGTATCTTCAAGTTTTGGAATATTTGATTAAGTTTCTTTTCTAGGCCTGCCTCGTTTCCTCGGTTCAGCCATCTCTACCTCTTGTTGTTCCTCATTGGTCTCTTCAATGTTTTTCATCCAATCCCAGTCTATTATATTTTCCTGGGTCTCTAATTTTGCTCTTGTGTCTTCGAGTTGTTTATTTTTATAAACATCTTTGTAGACAAGTTTCTCGTTACATCTTACATGTCGAGATTCGAAGAACTTTCCGGAGCTTGGATGCCACATCAAGTATCCTGTAGCGGTGTAACCCACTAAGACAGCTTTCAGGGCACGTTCTCCAAATTTCTAGCTGGGTTTTGGAATTTTTACGTATGCAATACATCCAAATCTCTTGATTTGATCAAAGTGGCATTTTGCATTTGGTACAAACTTTGTCAATGGTGTTTCATATCCGATAGACTTGTGTGGTGTTCTGTTGTACGCATGTATAGATGCATCAACAGCAAGCTCCCACATACTCTTAGGTAGTCCCGAATCAAACATGTATGCACGAACCTTCTTTTGGATTGTAGAGTTAAACCTTTCTGCTACCCCGTTGTGTTCAGGCGTATATGGTGCTGCAAACTCGTTCTCTATATTTTCTCCACTTAGTACTTCTAGGAATTTCTTTCCGGTAAATTCTGTTCCTTGATCTGACCTGATGTAACACACCTTCTCATTTTTCCCCAACAAGTTTCTTGTTGATATTAAGAATTTTTCTAATACTTCAGCCGACTCATCCTTTGTTTTTAATGAGTAGGATTTAGCAAGTCTCGAATAATCGTCTATGTAGACGTTAATGTATCTTTTCTGACCTGGATGAGATGGTGGTTTGATAGGTCCCATCGTGTCAGTGTGTATCAGCTGGAGTTGTCTCTCAGCTCTCTCTCTAGCTCCTTTAAACGGTAGTTTCTCCATTTTTGACATAATACATACTTCACATTCTAAAATAGATTCGTCAAATATGACTTTCTTAAGTTTCTCATTTAACTTCTGCATTATCTTAAGATAGTTAAGTGAAGCATGTCCAAGTCTACAATGCCATAACATTGCTTCGTTAATTTTTCCTGAATTATATGAGTTATTGTCTAATGGACTTACGATACATAATTCCTCTAAGTTTTGCAGTGATTCCAAGTCATCGATCTTAATTACATTTCTACTGATATGACTGCAGTCCCAATTTTTCTCTTGTTGCTCAGATTTCATTTCGTCTGTTTCGTCAGTTGACACTTGTAGAACTTTCTTTTTAGGTGAAGAAATGAGATTATTCTCTTTCTCCCTCCCAATCGCAGATTCCGGTTCTCCCTCCGAACCTAATAACTGGTTATTGGAATGTGTCTGCGATTGCAAGCTCATCTCATCTTCTTCGCTTATCGTTGCTCTGCAACAATAAACTTCGTACTGATTTTCAGTTTCAGTTTCATCGGAAGTCTGCTTCCTCACTTTGAAGTTTAGAATCCAGTTCGGTTCTTCATACTGTCCCTCTAAAACAATCTCATTATTAACCTTCTTGTAAACTCTTAGGACTTGGTTATCTAGGTAAATCTTGAACCCAGAGTCTGCAAGTTTACGTAAGGAAAGCAAATTCTCAGAAACATCTTTGGCTGCAAATACATATTGCAATTTCATCGTTTTCTCACCTCTAAAATCTGAATCCAAGATTAACTCACCTTTACCATCGATTACAATATCTGCTATCTCCTTTTTATTAGCACTCTTTATACTCGTATTTTGACATCTCTCAAAATTTCTCAAAATCAGACTATCATTTACGATATGGTGTGTTGCTCCAGAATCTGCAATGAAGGTAATGGTTCGACTGAGCTTACCTGTTTTGTTTTTGGGTTCTCTCGACTCTATACTTCCAACCCTTCTTGCCTTGACGTGAACATCTTTGATGAGTCTTCCGTTTCCTCTCATTCTCCTCTGGCCTATGTGGCCCTGCCTCGTAGTCTTCGTCTTCGTGTTGAAGCTCGACTTGATTAACCTGCCTCTACTTGATCCTCTGAATTTAACAGGCCTAGTCTTGTTCGTATTACTGTTGTTAGGGCAATCCTCCTTCTTATGGCTCTTGATTTCCCCACTGCCGAAGCAGTACCACTTATTTTGTTGCCTCAGATTGCACTCTGTTGACCAGTGTCCCTCTTCGTTGCAGCGGAAGCATTTTAATTTTTGTACCCGTTGAATTGTTGGGATCTCCTCTTTAATCTCAGACCTCTTTCTCAGCCTCTAATCGAGAGATGAAAGTCTTGATCTCATCTAGGGTCATTTCTTGATTTGAGGTCTGTCTCCGGATCAGATCTGCATTTCTTAGTTCGGGTGTGACTGGTGATACAGCCTGGTAAAAAGCAGATCTCATCTCTTGGGCGGTGAGCTCGATCACATCCTCGCACGCTTCATATTCTCTCACTATTGAGTCAAATCTTTCTCAGAAATCATCTACTGTTTCGTGTCTCTCCATTTTGATGGAGTACAAGCGAGATCTTACTGAAGTGTGCGTCACATTTGATTCGCACTTCCTGGAGGACCTCAAAATTCTAATTATCTCAACAGGATCTCGGATATTGAGAATTTTCTTATGATAGTTCTCGTCAATCCTGTTGATGATTATATCTCGTACCCAATTGCTTCTCTTGGATTTGTTTGCCTCTGACCAAGTGTGGTCACTCGAACTTGGCTCTATGACATCCAACAAATCATTTGTCAAAAGCTCGGATCTCAGACTGTCGATCCAGATCTCAAAATTTGCATTTTTCTTGAGCTTATATTCCCTCTTAATACTCATCTTGTTGCTAAGCAGCTCTTGCTCCGACAAGTCTCTCGATCCTTCTCCCTGGTTTGAGCTGTTGTCCACAGAAGTTTTTGCCCTTTTGCCGCGGTCCCATTGTCTTCTGTGGTTTTTCTTTTAGGGGCTTGAGCTTCCGCTTGAACAAGGTTCGTGTTTTTTTCTTCGATAATTTTGAGACGGGTTTTCTCTGCTTCCAGATTGTTTTGTGATAGCTGTGTTAAAGCCTGTACCATTTATCTAGCACTGTTCATCACTTCCTTCAATATAATGGAGGACTCTAGTAATTGATCAGCTATCATTTTATTCCTCTTGGCCACCTCTTCAGTCCTATTCTCTTACAATCTCAGCCGTTCTCCAGCAGCTTGAATTGTTATGTTTTCTACTAGGTTAATTTCATTGTTTTGTCCTACATTTTCGGATCCCTCTGTAACATGGATTTGTTTTAAATACCTGGGTTCTCTCACACTCTACATCTCTAAAAATTAACCTCTAAAAAATATTCTCACATTTCTAAATCTCTAAAATTTAATAAAAAATTATTCTCATAACACTAGTTACCTCTGTAACATGAATTAATTTTTATATACCTGGGTTTTCTAATACTCTTATATTCTCATAACTCTACTCTCTCTATTGTCGACAATTTCTCCTCTCTCAAATCTCTAATATCTCAAAAGGGGTCAATTCTCTAAAATATTTCATTTAGTCTCTTAAGTATCACTCATTGATACTGCTCTAATCAAGTAAAATCAAGTAAATGGCAACTATTAATCTCAGAAGAAACTTACGTTGGTTCTGCCAATTCTCTCTTTCCTCGTTATGTATGAACCCTCTGTGTTCTGCACTTATGGAAGTGCTGGAATCTGAATCACTATCATACTCCACCAATGGGTTTCCTTGATTTTCTTTGGCTGCCATCTATTTCAGGTTTTATGAAACAAAAATATTTATATAATGTATTTTAAGCAATTTTTGTGAATTATATGCTCTCTTAGTACATATAATATTTTCTACTACCAGGTAAAGGATATAAAATTATGTTTCGTGCTTCTGAATTGTCTCAGATGCACAGCAATCTAATACAATTCGAAACAGGCTATGAAGTTTTCGAGCATCACCACCTCGTACATGTACACCTTACTACAAAGCGGTATCACGCACTGCAATGAATACCTGTTGAGTTAGGTATGGCCATTTATACAGATACGGGGTGAATACTTGAATTCTATAATAACCCTAGCTTACAAACAAACAACACAGCACAGCAAGCATTGTATGAAAGAAGCCCTGAAATATTGATTATCACTAATCTTACCATACTGCAGTTTTTGTAGTTTAGTTCCCCAAAATTTTATCAGGCATTATGAATATATATACTTTCAAAATATCTACATCTCTGGCTTATGTATGTGGAATATGAAACATCCAATTTTACATTACCAAACCTCTAGGTGCTGTATGTAGAATCTTCAAATCTAAAACAGACAGTATGTTAGCAAAATCACTTCAGTAAAACTAAAGTTCAACCTCTGAATCTAAATCTATGAATCATGTGTATAGTAAAATATCTCATTTCTCTAATAGATAGGTAAACACATTATTTCCAAATACAATATATACTGTATAACAGGAATTCTCTATTTCAGGAATGAATATGAAATAATTCATTTCCATTCACTGAACTAAATAAAATATCTAGTATTGTAATTTTTTGAAATTCAACTCACCTCAATATTTTTCTCGTGTGTACAGAACAGTTGTTTACCTCGTCGCGCAGTTTATAGAGTGCACTGAGCCTATAACCTATTGGAATATATTTAAGGTATATAAGATACTAATACACAGATGATGATATTAATCGTTTATTATTAAACACTCTAGCTAGTCTCTAAGCAAGCTCTGTACAGAAGGGAAGTTCAGAAGGACTTGCTAACTCAGGTTATGTCGCTGACGTTTGCTCTCGATCATTGAAGGTCTTTCTTATTCTTCCTCTCGATGGCCTCGTAACTTGCTTGAGCGCTAGCAGCGCTACGGTCGTGAGATGAAGTAACAAGAATAGGTAGCGAGTAATGTTGGTTGCCTCTCTCGGAATTTGTTCAGATGAAGTAATACTCTAACAAATTTTATGAAAAACAGATTGCTCAGTGATCTGTAATGTAATTGTTGAGTTGCTTTCTAATAATATAAAATAAATACTTGGAAGGTGACTTTTTGTGACGATTTTTTATTGACAACTTCGCTCTAACTTAATCTTGTGTCATAATGGCAATAACACACTACAAAAAATATAACATGTAAAGCATGAAACAATGAAGTACAGCATGTCCCAACAGTAATTACTCTGATATAAGGCAGCATTTGACAATAGAAATCTCATAAATTTCATACTCAGTAAATCAAAAAAACATCAATTAGTCTTACCGAAATAATGAACAAACAATATTCACAAAGAAAACCACTATGTTAATTGAATTCGATAATATCTTATTCAATCAATAATTATAAGGATCTCAATCAATCAATCGTTTGAAAGAGAATGACCGCTCTACTGCGGTCAGTCAACTACCTACCGCGTTACCTAGGTAACCCATTTATCAAGGGCTTGATACTCGATAACACATATTTCGAAGTAACGAAAAAAACCTCAAAAGAAATGCGGTCGACTTTTTTCAATTCGAATTGTTTTGAACGATTGTGTATAGATGCACTTGAAATGAATATGACCTATCGATTAGTTTGAGAATCGTATGAAATTATATTTTGTATGATATTGATTATGAGCAATATTTATTATGATTATATTATTTATAACGGTACCGCGGCAAATATCCACAAATATTCGATTTTCCGAAGATATTTAGGAGAAAATGAAAAGATGAAAGTGGTATTCATTTACTTTCGATTCGAACCAAATATACGGGGGAGTTTCAGGAAGCTTTAGCGATTTTTTCACAAATGGTGAGATTTTTCTCGGAATAATATGTGTATTGATGAAGAGTTCGATGATACCCCTACTTTACTTTAATAATTGTGTTTCCCATCCTACTTTTATGCCTGAAAATTAAAAATAAATCAATTAATCCCGATAACTGCCTATGGAATAAGCTGAAAATGTGAAATTTTTAAGATAAATTCAAATTCCATATAATACAATTGAATTCATATGATTTTTCGAGAGAATGAATATGAGAATTATGGAATATTTATATCTCTGGACATCAATTTTCCACAACTTCAATTCTCACATCTGTCCAAAATAAAACTGTTACGTTATTTTTTCATAATGTGTAGCAAACGAAATACTATAAAACTGGGGCAATTTCAATGAGAACCTCAAAAAACGTGAAAATATCATCATTAAACTTCAGTATCATCCGTTCCAGTCCATTCTTTCCTTATGTATATCGTTAAAAAATTCGTCAAATAACTCGAATCGATCAAATTTCAACATATCTATTCGAATATCATCTGAAGTTTAATATTTTCATTCATGATTTAGTCAATGAGCAAAGAATGAGTTTAAATATCAGAATATATCTGATAGACAACTAAATTATTAGTGTCCCTATGATCTTCCGAAAAAATAAGGGAGAAAATGGAAAAAAAAGCCATATTTATTCACTTTGAATTCGTACCAAAACATACGGGGGAGTTTTAGCGATTTTGTCACAAATGTTTGGAGGCCGGGATTTTTCCTGATTCTTGGAAGGAAGCTGTTGTTCAGCCCATTCCTAAGGTGAAACAACCGGCCTCTCTGGCAGATTTACGCCCAATCAGTTTGCTTCCAGTTTTGTCTAAGATTCTGGAGAGGATCATTCACAAGCAGTTGACTGGATATCTGAATATAAATGGAATATTGCCGAGTTGTCAGTCTGGTTTCAGGAGGAATCATAGTACCGTGACCGCCCTTCTGAAGGTCACTGATGATATATTGCGTGCCATCGATAAAGGGCAAATAACCACTCTTGTACTGCTTGACCTTTCTAGGGCATTCGACACTGTCGATCACGATGTTTTGCTGGCTAAGCTGCAGCATGTTGGTTTGTCGGATGTTCCGTTGGCATTTTTCAACTCGTACCTAAGGGGAAGAAGGCAGCGTGTAATGTACGATGGGAAGTTATCTGATAGCCTTCCAATAGCAACAGGCGTGCCGCAAGGATCAATTCTTGGGCCCTTGCTGTTTTTGGTTCATATCTTTGATCTGTTCAAGATTGTGACTTATTGTTCTATTCACGGTGATGCTGATGACATTCAGTTATATTGTAGCCTTAATCCCGAAGATCGTCAATGCGCTAATAATTCCCTGAATAGAGATTTGGAGGTCAGTTTGCAGTTGCGCATAACTTGACATTGAATTCTAGAAAATCAAGTTTCACATTATTCGGTAGATCACAGAAGTGTGATGAAGTCTTGGGGAGTGATTTTCGTCCCATAGTAAATGGTGAGCTGATCTCTCACGCTGCTTCGGTGCGGAATCTGGGACTGTTGATGAACTGTAATCTACGTTTCACAGATCATGTCTCATTGTTGTTGAGAAGATCTTACTTCAGGCTTAGAGTGCTTTTTGCAAACCGTCAGATTTTGAATTTCCATTTAAGAAAGATGTTGTGTGAGTCAGTTGTTCTCTCGGTTTTTCAACATGGTAACGTTATTTACGGGCCTTGTTTGGACAAAGTTACGGAGAAGCGGATACAGCAAGTCCAGCGCATATGTGGTAGATTCGTTTACGGGCTCAGAAAGTTCGATTCAGTTTCTCAACATTTGAAGACCTTGAGGTGGTTGCCGATGTCTAGGGTCTGGGAGATGCATCTGCTCACTCTGACCCATAGCATAATCCAAACAAAAGCTCCCGAATATTTACGGGAGAAAATTTTGTATAGGTCAAATGTGCACGGGGTCCAGTTAAGATCTAGGAACATGTTGTCAATACCAAAGCATAGAACGGCGATATTTCAGGGGAGTTTTTCTTATATGTCCGTAAAACTATATAACCAACTGGACGATGATATCAGGGGGAGCTCCATACTGGCCTCTAAGAGGAGGCTGCGTGTGTTTTACCTGGGTCAATTCTGTGGTTGATTCAACATTGCATGCTTCATTCATGACTGTTGGTTGTGATTCAGTTTCTTTTTTTTTTTTTTTTAATAAGGTGTGCGGTCTATCCTTCATGCAAGATTGGTTGCAATTAATTAATTAATGATCTATGTTTTACATGAGTTTGTTATTTTGGTGGGCATTCTGGGTGGCCATATTCATATGCATATGCTTATAATATTTATTTTTGTTGTCATTAGTAATGAGAATTTATTTTATTTAAATTCTCTGATGATGGTATGATGAGGTTACATGTAAGAGTAGCTTCAAGCTAAATGTCGCCTTGTTGTATCTAATTGAAGAATAAAGTCGTTTTGAATTGAATTGAATTGAATCTATTCATCCTTCAAGGTTCTCGTACCTGTCAGTGAATTTGAAAAAGTACGGGATGCTAAAAATTGGCCGAAGAATGCTTGTGTTAATTATTTTTTCCGGAGCCAGAATATGAATCTAAACAAATAGCAACTGTCTCACATTATTTCAAGATTCTTCATATAAATGTTCAATCCCTCATCAACAAGGTTGACACATGGGATCTGCTGTTTGAGGAGGAGCGCCCTTTCGTAGTGAGTATTGTTGAGCATTGGTGTAATACTGAGAAGCTACAGTCCATAACTATTCATGGCTAGGTATGTGTGGCTTCCTATTGCAGACTAACCCATAAACATGGTGGCGTTGCTATTTACACAAGAGATGATCTACTTGTGAAAGATATAGGAATATTTAAGTTCTCTGATGAAATGCAGTTTGAGTTTTGTGGAGTTACAGTGGTACAAAATGATAAAAAGTTTTGTGTAATAAGTGCCTATAGAGTTCCAGGCGGTGACTTTCTTCTCTTTCTTGAAAAATTAAATTTTATTTTGCAAAGATATATCAAACTTGGAGAGGTCTTATTTTTATGTTGTGACCTCAATATCAATTATTTAAATGGTACTTGTTCTCGAAAACAGCTGTTTGATGATTTGATTTGTCGTTTTGATTTGAAGGTTACTTCTCATGATCCGACCAGAGTCTTTACTAACATAAATAATTCAACATCTATATCTAAAATTGATTACATTCTTACTAATGATGCTTCAAATTGTAGAGCTCGAGTTTTTGAAGGTCACATAGGTGATCATGAAGTCTTAGCTTTGGATTATATTATGAATAAACCGGCTATTGTTGAAAGATTGGACTCTGAAAGAAGTATAACTCCTCATTCTTTGAATGCCTTAGTTGAATATTTGAGTAATGTAAGTTTTGATAACATATATTCACACTTTGATATTGATCACTGTTTCTCTGAGTTTGTTAATTTAATATTATTTTCTATTGAAAGAACTTGTCCTATGAGATTTTCAAGGATATTTACAAATAACAGGAAAAATTGGATCAATTCAGAAATAAGAACAGCTAGTGCAAACTTGAAAAAGTTGTTCTGGTTGCACAAAAATCTCAATAACTTCGAGACTCATGAAATCTATAACAGAGCCAAAATTGATTACCGATTATTGCTGAAGCAAACTAAGTCCGACTATTATAAAAATTGTATAAATTCTTCCTCGAATAGAAATAAAGCTGTATGGAATATTGTGAACAAGGAAACCGGTCGTAAAGCGTTTTCTCGCCCTAACATAAAACTCAATCAGGCTGGTAAACTATATGAAAAGCCTTATGAAGTTGCCTGTTGTTCGCTGATTATTTCAGCACTGTTGCTGAGAGTTGTCTGAGAAACCATTATGTTAATTCTCTTTCAAAAGCTTGCACAACATCTGCCATGAGAGTCAGTACTTTTTTCTTTTTTTCTGTCACTAGAGATGAAGTAATTTTGACCATCAGAACTCTCAAAAATAAAAAAAGTTCAGGTATAGATAATATATCCGTCAATGTGATGAAAAGTATTGGAGGTCTTATTGCTGATCATTTTGCCCATCTCATTAATGTTTCGGTTGATAAGGGGGAATTTCCTACTTTATTGAAAATGGCTACGGTAATTCCTGTTCATAAAAAAGAGGATCCTCATAATATAGCTAATTACCGCCCCATTTAAATTTTAATCGTTTTTTCCAAAGTATTTGAGAAAATTGTGTATGGCCGGATGATTTCTTTTTTGTCTCGTTTTAAAATAGTAACTGACAGCCAACATGGGTTCAGAAAAAGTAGGTCCACTCAAACAGCTGCTTTTTCATTTGTCAACTTCATTTATAAAAAATTAGACGAGGGGCTTTTCGTTGCAGGCCTCTTTTTTGATTTGTCACGTGCTTTCGATGTTCTCTCATGTGAGTTCATAGAGAGTAAGCTATATCGTGAGCTCAATACTACAATTGGGTAACTTGAAATAAGCAATATTTCAGGAGGAGCGTTTGAAGATTCTGAAGGAAAAAAAAAAGGGTTGTTATATAAATTTCAGCTTTGTGTTAGGATATGTTGTGAAGAATTATTTGAAATGAACTTTGGTAGTTGGATCCACATAAAATCTTTTTGCTTTCTCAGATTTTTTTCATTTTGAACGAGATATCTAGTTTTAGTAAGCAAAATGTAGATTTGGAATTGAGATATCAAGTTTCGAAACTATAAGAAAGGATGAATAAGAATTTCATTTTTATTGTAGGAGGTCACAAAAATATTTATATAAGCCAATGTTGAACAAAAAAAGAACATTTTAATTAATCATAATCAATATCACTGATATCTATATCAGATCCTGGAGGCTCCTGTTCAGATTTAGTTCTTGTATACGGCAGATTTTCGTAGTAGTATTTATACTCAGTAGAAATTGCTGGTGGATTAGTTCTGAATAAAGACAAGAGGTCATCATATTTGTCCTTTTTAATAGGAAGCTTATCTTTGTACAGTGACTGCAACGTAGCTGATGAGAGCAATGGAGTAGTCCTCGTTTTTCTATTACAATTCAGAGTTCTGAATTCATCATCGAAGTTCTCTTTGAATCTGAGAATGTAGGGTCTGGATTTTGAAAAATTTATCCAGCACATTTTTTGCCATCCTACCGGTTTGTTATTCTCATCTTTAGCTCTGAATATCAGATTTTTCTCGGCATGATTTTTCCAATTCAATATAGCTCTATTCTGAATTTCATGGACAATATAGGGCTTATCGCCCTTTCGTCGAGCACATTTGGCAATTGTCTTCCAGTCTTGAGGCCAGTTTGCCCTACCAACCCTCTTAAACTCAGTTGATATAGCCGAGTGCATAGAGTCACACTCCATCTCACTATGTCCAACTACCAGGAACATGAGATCTATTTCATCAAGATGTGGAATATCTTGAACAGCAGTTAAACACATTCCAGCCATAAACTTATTCAAATTTTGGCCTCCACATCTATCGCTGAAGCATTCAATTTTTTTAACTGAATCTGGCAGAGACTTGAAGTAGGTAAAAAGACACGAGGCAATTTCACAGCTTCCTCGTTTTCCGTCCACCTCTGTCCACATGAAACAGTCGCCTGCTTTTGAAACTGTATTGTACACCGTAAAGTTAAATACTTTAAACCGCTGTTTGTAAAAAAGAGCATTATTTGTCGGATCATTTGGCACGAGAAGTACTTGCTGCAGGTCAAAATTGCAACTGACAATGTTTCCACGGGAATCATCAGCTCGTTGTTTGCTCAACCGTTTTTCTTGACGAGCCCTATCCTTGGCTGCTAGATGGGCTGCATATTGGGATTCTAAAGCAACTTTATCGCTAGAAGGACAGTTAAAGGCCATACATAAACGACATTGGTCCTTTCGTGGGCGATAAAAACCCAAGTTATATTCCTCAGAAAATACCTTCCTATAAATTGCAGAACTTGCTGGTGTTGCCCTTTTTTCTATGCACTCTTCACTGTACATTGCATACATAATACTAATGTTGAGATCACTGCATAAATATTTTCTTGATGATCTTGCGCGACAGTAATGAGAAGACATAACAGGGAACTTCTCGATATGCTTTCTTACCGAGTCCAAGACTTCCGGCGACGTATATTTTTTCTTATGCTTACCTCTCTGGTCTTCCTGTGTCGTATTTTCGCTTGTTCTTTTCTGCATTGCAATATCTACAACACCTTTTCGGATGCCCAATGTATTCATAAACATTGTTTTGCATACTTTAACTTTCTCTTGATTAATTGGTAAGTAGAATATAATTGTACTTTTACGTCTTGAGTTTTGCTTGGTATGCCATTTTTTCAATTTTTTCTCTGTGTGACCATTAATAAAATCACGCTTTCTTTCATAAGTCTTCAGCTCATAGTACCTTTTGAAAATAAGGAGCCTCTCGTTATTAGAAATCCGTTCACCGCATTTTTGACGGCATTTAGGAGAACATGGATCTTTCATGCAAACGCCAGGTACGTGTTTACCTCTTGAAGATAAATACGCTTCGCCACGTTGTCTTCTTGCCTTCGCAATATTGCGTTTCCAATCCTTTGCACATCTCTTCCGTTTTCTAGATTTATCTGTTATCACAGGAAACTCTTCCATACCATCTAAATTCTCAGCTCCGGAGACGCTACTAGAAGAAATTGAATCTGGTTCATATTCCGACTGATCTGACGAAAAGGGTTCATCATCGGACTCCAAATACTCAGAACATTCACGCGGATTTGAAGTACTAGGGCCATGCTCAGGTAAAACGTTAGTTTCATCAATTTCACTTGTGGCATTCAGACCTGAAAGAGTGACTTTCGTTAATAAAGGAACAAAAATTCGAAAAATTCAAGCAAACCTGAATTTTCTGCAAATTGTGGATTATTCACTTCATCTCCATTCAATTCAGTCGAGTCCTTACTATTTTGGACGTCTGAAATTAAACAAATGAAACAAATTGAAAACACTTTTTAAAGAACATAACCTGAAAAAACCTATATGTAATACATTTTTATCCAACTGAGTAGAGAATCTATTAATTCAATATTTCAATCATACCTGCCCGTTGCCTTGCAAGTTCAACCATAATCTTTCCTCTCGTAGACATTTTTTTCACTTTTTTCACAGGAAAACAGAGTACACAATCGAACAATTATGTCTTAAATTTCGCCGCACAATTAGATAACTTGTTCAGAGCACGATGGGGGTAGCGGATAAATCAACTTATCTAGTGGAACAAATGGGTATTTCAAGTTGTCTATTTATTGCAATGAATAATTCGACATAGTGCGATTTATCTATAATATTCTACTGGATATTATGCTTTCGGCTCACTGTTGAACTTACCTAGTTGTTGTGATGAATAGAGGACGGAATTTTGAACTATATCAACTAGATAACTCCAAATGTGGAAATTTGGAGTTACCCAGTTGTAGTATTAAGGTCACGATATAATGTAGGTTTTCGTGACATATGATATTTCTTGAGTGGGTGACTAGTTTCATCACTAATCGTAATATACGCTACATACGTTGTTGAGTGCACACGTTTTAGTTAATTTCTCCATTTAATTTCAGATAAGTTTGTTAAAAGTCTCTGTTTTTTTTTCTCAAATTGGTTGAGCGAGGTGAAAAACGCGGCCGATATGATGATAAAGACGATATGTGGAGATAAGGCATTCATAAAAAGATTGGTCGATTCTGTTTCATCCGGCATATTGGAAATTCTGGGTGAAAAACTCGGTGTACTCGAGAAGAAGGTGGACACCTTGAACAATGATATGCGTCATATGAGGCTGAGTCATGAAAAGGAAATAAAAACCCTCAATGATAAAATCGAGCAGCTGGAGCAGATGACGTTGAATTCTCCGAGGGATTCCACACATACAATTCAAATATTGGAGGAAATCGGGGAAATTAAACGTAGAGAGAATAATGTTGTAATTTTTGGAGTTCCGGAGGACGAGGACGATCCGGTCGTGATTGTACGTGATATAATTACCAATATTATCCCTAACGTCAATATGAATAACCTGCAAATGCATAGATTGGGTAAACGGTTTCCTGGGAAGGCAAGGCCGAT
Source organism: Harmonia axyridis (assembly GCF_914767665.1). Classification (NCBI taxonomy): domain Eukaryota; kingdom Metazoa; phylum Arthropoda; class Insecta; order Coleoptera; family Coccinellidae; genus Harmonia; species Harmonia axyridis. The sequence goes on along the minus strand of NC_059508.1, from coordinate 28,830,362 downwards.
AAAACTCACATTACCCAACAAAGCAGATATACCTCTTCTTATTAAGAATAATAAAACTCTGCAGAATAATGAAAAATTCCGAAATGTATACATCAGACCCGACCAAACGGTGAGACAGCGTGACTATTTCTTGGCACTTCGTCGAGAATTGATGGAACGTCAAAAAAGTGGAGAAAATGATATAATGATAAAATATTGAAATGGACACCCACATATAGTGAAGAAAAAAACCTGTAAACTCATCCAGCAGACGTTCAAACGAGAAGACATATACCAGCGCAATAAAAATGTATTACCAAAACTGTAGAGGATTAAATACCAAGACGCACATATTCTTGCAAAATGTACTGACCAGTGGCCACAGTGTGGTTGCTATTACTGAGAGCTGGTTGAGAGAGGGTGTATTCGATGGTGAGTTATTTCCACAAAACTATGCAGTTTATCGTAAAGATCGGAGTACAGGAACTCGAGGAGGGGGAGTTTTGCTGGCAGTTAACAGTGATGAATACAATTCGGAAATCTATGAGATTGACTGTCCTATTCAGAAAATTGATGTCCTGGCGGTGAAAATTTCTGGAGCTAATTATATTCCAATGATTATGTTATTGGTATATATTCCACCAAATATTTCTATCAATGAGTATGATGAATTTTTTGAATTAATAGAAAATAAGGAAGAGATAGACAGGATAACAATTATGGGTGACTTCAATATTCCAGAACTTCAAAATTTGTATGATTGTGATCTCCAAACTAACTTGACAGCCTGTTTCAACAGCTTTCTCAATCTTTGTGATATGAAGCAATGTAACGAGGTTAGGAACCATAATAATAGATTGCTGGATTTGGTTCTCACAAATAAGGAAACAGTTTTTGAAGTGCTACCCCATGCGAATCTATTAGTGCCGGTTGATCAACATCATCCAGTGTTTATTGTGCAAGTTCCAGCATGCCCCACTGTCCCTAGAAATTTCTCCTCCACAGCAAAACGGTATGACTTTAGAAATTTAGATGATCAAAAATTTTGTCGGCTTCTCAGTGAAGTGGACTGGTGCCAACAATTAGGTAAAATTGAAGATGTAAACTATGCTAGTGATATTTTTGACCATATTATTCAGAATATTATTGCAAAGTGTGTACCCTTAAAAAAATGCTGCTCCCGTAATTATCCTTCGTGGTATTCGAATGAACTAATTACTCAAATAAAAACGAAAAATCATTACCTAAAAATGTACAGAAAAAACAAACTACTTTTTTATCTCGAGCGTTTCAAAAGTCTGAGACGTTCGGTTAAGCGCGGTGTTAAATTTTCTTACGGAGAGTTCATTCAAAGGTCTGAGAACGATTTGAAGGGAGATCCTCGGGGATTTTGGAACTACGTAAATTCTAAATAAAACAAGTCTCGAATTCCCGGACAGATGCACTTTGATAGGGAGACTTTAACAACTCCAGAGTCGATAGTCAATGCATTTGCAAAACATTTTAGAAATGTATGTCATGAATGACGATAAAAATCTGTCAGATATCAACGGTGGAAATGAGGAACTTGTTAACTCCAACAGTTTTTTGAATATTTCTAACGTTTCCAAGGACCTTGTCATATCAGCATCCAAACGGCTTAAAAACAGACTGACTGTGGGACCAGATGGTATCCCGGTTAGACTCGTAAAGACTCATATAGATTTGTTCGCCCGACCTCTATGCATCATATACAATTTGATGATAAAATCCGGCATTTTTCCGAATATCTGGAAAATTTCGCGCATTTGCTCAATTTTAAAGTCGGGGAAGAATTCCGAGATTGTTAATTACAGGCCAATTGCTCTTATATCAGTTTTTTCTAAGTTGATCGAGATAGTTTTGTCTGATATAATTTATGACCACGTTCGAACATCATTATCTGAGTATCAACACGGTTTTGTCAGGTCTCGGAGCACTGCATCGAATCTATGTATGTTCACTCAATATGTTTCCAAGTCACTAGATTCTCGAAAACAGGTAGATGTGGTCTATACGGACTTTAGCAAGGCGTTCGATCGTGTCTCGCATCAACAACTGCTGAGGAAACTATCCAACTTTGGTATTGCGGGTGCTCTCCTGTCTCTGCTGGAATCTTATCTAAGAGATCGGAAACAATTTGTAGAATATGAGGGAGTAAGGTCGTTTTCATTTGTTCCGACCTCGGGCGTACCACAGGGTTCTAATTTAGGACCACTGTTATTTCTCCTGTTCATCAATAACATTTCGGATATTTTTTGTTCTCAAAAATTACTTTTTGCGGATGATTTAAAGATTTACAGGGAGGTTGGGGATCGCCGGGATTGTTTGTTGTTGCAAGGTGACCTCGACAGATTGCATACATGGTGTGTGGAGAATAAGTTATTCCTAAACATAAGTAAATGTAAGACTATGACGTTCACTAGGAGGCCATCCCCTATTGCTTATGATTACCACCTTAATAACACGCTATTACGAAAAGTAAATGAGTCAAGGGACCTGGGTATTGTTTTTGATCCGAAACTCACATTTTCATCCCATATTGGAGATATAACGGCAAGTGCTATGAGGATGATGGGTTTTGTAATTCGTAATTGTAGAGAATTTTCATCCTTTGAAGCAATTTCCTCTGTGGACCAAGCTTTGGTGAGGAGTAAGTTAACATATTGCAGTTCAGTGTGGAATCCTTGCCAGGCAAAATATGTAACTTGCATTGAGGGTGTACAGAGGAGGTTTCTCAAATTCGGTTTTCGGAGAAAACATGGTTTTTATCCCGATAGAGGATACAGTTACGACTCTCTTTTGGATGAGTTCAATTTCATTTCGCTCAGAAAGGTCCGCGAAATCAATGATTTGGTTTTCCTTTATAAAATAATTCACGGACGTATCGATTCGACAATTCTTCTTTCGTCAATATATTTGAATGTTCCTCGTTTTACATCCAGATCACATTTAACTTTCCATATTGATGTACCTAATACTCAGCATCATTTTTATTGTCCACTTACGTCAATGTGCAGGAGTTATAATAATCTTCAGAGTGCACTTATTGCACTTATTGTTCAGTGCACTTCAGAATTGAATTATATTTTTAAAAACTTTTGTAGTAGGCTGATCATGATTTGTTTCTTTTCTTTTTTTTTTGATAGTATAATTATTGTATAATTTTATAGATAGTTTAATTATGTACACCTATAATTGGGCTTTATGGCCTGTTGGATGTATTATTTTCAAAATAAAATAAAATAAATAAAATATGACTGTTAGAGTGGGTGCTGCTTCGTCCCCTTCATGTAAATATAATTTAGGAGTTCCTCAGGGCTCTGTGCTGGGACCGCTCCTATTTCTTTTGTTTATAAACGATCTACCGGATTATATTGATCCAGGTATCCTGTCTATATATGCTGATGACACGTCGATGGCGGTCTCAGCACGGAGTCCTGATGTACTCACGGCAATATGTAATAAACTCATTTGCAAGCTTGTGGAGTGGTGTCACTGAAATGGTTTGATTTCAAATATCAACAAGACTGAATGTATATACTTTCGCATTCGCAACTCTTATACGGATCGTTTGGTATTGGGATGTTTGGGTGAGCAAGTAACTTCCAGAGATACTGTTTTTGGGATACACTTGGACTGTTCTCTGAGATGGGATCACCAAGTCGAGTCAGTTTGTAAAAAATTGGGTAGTTCTTATTACGCTATCAGCAGAGTTAAAAACTCGTTATCCATAGAGTCAATTTTAAGTATTTATTATAGTTCGGTTTATTGCTTTCTTGATTATAATGTCATGTTGTGGGGAGATTCGATTGATTCCGGTAGAGTATTTGTGGCTCAAAAGAGGATATTACGTTTAATTTTCAACTTGAATTCACGTGATTCATGTAAGCCTTTTTTTGGAAGATATAAACTTTTTACTCTTCCTAGTTTATATATCTACAGATGTTTGATTTATGTAAAGGAACATGAACAATTAATGGTTAAATTATCAGGTTTCCATCACTATTCCACCAGAAATATTACAACTTTATGTATTCCAGCTCATGCAACAACTAAATTTGAATGTTCTCCTTTTTACCAGGCAATTATCATCATGTATGGAAGCCTTTATACTTTACAGACGTATATGATTAGCGCTCTTCAACTTATCAAATTTTCTCCGATTGAAAATTCGAAATAACTTGCAATTTTTATACAGAGGTGACCACAAGAGCATTGGAAGTGAAACCGTGAAGTTTTTCTGGCTAGACAATACATTTTGTCGAAAATTGATTGAAGTGAGTACGATAAATTAATTGTACCGATATCGAAATTGTTTTTTGTCTGTATTGAGATTAAACATCACATTGATTATCATATTAACTAACCCACTTCTGCCGACACTATCAACTGGACGGATAAAGCGTTTCATACACGATAAGTTCTTCTCTACAATAGAATGTCCATCAGCGAGGAAATAACCAAATTAATAAAATGTGAATTCGCTAAACAGACGAGTATTCTGAGAGAGGAATTATCGAAGGTAAAAGAAGAGATTTTTTTATTGAGATCCAATACGAAGGCACAGATAGAATCGTGTGAGAAAAAGTTATCCAGAGTAGAGAGCGAGTTGATATTGATTAAACGGAAAACTTTGAAGAACAACATAATAATCTCAGGATTGAAGGTGGAGGATTCAAATTTAGTACATTCTGCGCTCGAGCAGCTGAATGCCCTCCTTGAGATCAACATAGATGTTAAAGATATCAATGATATTTATAGATTAGGAAAGGGCAAACCTCTGATAAAAATAGAGTTTGTATCCTTCCTAACAAAAAATCTAGTCATCGGTAGCAGACATAAATTGAGGGGCACACAAATCTTCATCAACCAGGACCTTTGTGAACAGGATAGAGAAAATATCAAGCTCTTAAGACAGCATTTGTCATTAGCGAAAGAAAAAGATTATAAGGCATATATACGAGCGGGAAGCTTGTTTATCAATGGCAAGAAGTACTCAGTTGATCAACTAAGAGAAAAATCTAGAGTAGATACGCAGTCCTCCTCTGCTCAAAACGAAGACGAAGAATCTCGATCCCAATCTGCCGTAAATACAAATTGGTCATCAAGTGCGCCAAATAGTCCAGCTCCAGTAACCCGATACAAACAAATGCTAACAGAACACGAACATTTACAAGTAGAAGAGGATTTGAGAGTGAACAAAGAAATAGCATCCATCAATCAAGTGCTTAGCAAAGCAAAAGATTGGGAAGAATTGGGAAGGACGAGATCACAATCTTCGGGAAGCGTAAAGAAAGGAAAGAACACCAAACTTACCGATATCAAGCAAAAGAAAGGAGGCTGAAGCTTCTGGCAGATTCCAAGAGGCAGTGCAGACAACCTCCAATTGAATTTGTAATTGTTTTTGTTTCTATTTCTACTTTGAATATTGTATGTTTGTATATATATAAAAAACTGTAATTTTGTTGATGTTATGGATCCATTTTTGAGGGACTTTGAAGGGGAATTATATAGGGCTGAATATGTGTCTTGTGTAGGGAATCTGAAAGTTCACAATGTGGGATCAAAATTTAAAATTATTCATGATAATATTAGAAGCATCGAAAAGAATTTTGATGAATTTCAATTATTGTTGAGAGAGTACAATGAGGGATTTGATGTTATTGTTTTGACGGAAACATTTATTTTATCGGATTTGGGATCCTATGATATTTGTGGATACTCATGTGTGTACAGTGGTGGGACTTTTAACAAAAATGATGGTGTCCTTATCTATATTCGGAATAATTTGAAGTACAATTTACGGATAGTACCTATAGGGCAAAGTAAAGCTCTAGAAATTGCCATAACTCTAGAAAACAAAAATGTTAAAATAACTGGCATATATCGCTCACCGAAGAGTTGCGTAAAAATTTTCAATAGACACTTGAGTGACTGCGTTGCCAATGAGAACTCGAGTGATTATCATGTCATAGTAGGAGACATTAACATAAACCTCCTATCAAACCATGAAGATATCGACGAATACAGGAACATACTAAGTTCATTTGGATATGAATCTTACATCAATGATATAACAAGACCTTCTGGACGTAGTTGCGTCGACCACTTCTTTCTTAAATGCCGAAAGCCCCATCCAAATCAGGCCAAATCGTTTATCGTCGGCACAGATGTTACTACTACACAATACTTCTTTGTCTTGATAAAGTGGACACACCTCAGAAAAAGCGTATACAACAGTATAAATATTATATTAATTACAAAAAACTGAAGGATGACTTGGGAATGATTGATTGGCAGGGATTGATGGAGGAAAAAGAAGTAGATTCCGAAATAATAATAAATAAAACGGCTAACATTTGGAAATACTTGATGAAAATAGGTGAAATACTTGATGAAAATAGGTGAAATTTCCAATAGTTAATATCGTATGATATGATTACTTCATTGGAAATTTCACCTATTTTCATCAAGTATTTCCAAATGTTAGCCGTTTTATTTATTATTATTTCGATGAAAGTCGCTTAGGCTAATTACGGAAGGTTTTCCTTGTTGACGTGGGATTCTGCTTTTTCGAGGTATTCATGGAGGAGGTAGTTAGGTTATTTGTCCGCTGGGTGGCGCTCTGCAGTAATTCATACTGACTAGCGACTGCCAGCGTTCAATAAGATGCCTGCTATTTCGTTTGTTTGTCATCTTGGGTAGGGTTATGCGGTACTGATGATCCCTAATAAGGGTGAAACCGGTATATCGCTATCCTCCCTTGATGACAATCATTCTCCTTGGGTTACTTTCGATTATGAATCCTACGTAATGGCGTGGAGACCTTCTGTCTGACAACGGTCGTGTGGATGGCATTTTCCTATTGCTGATACATTGACCGGATAAATAGTTAATATCGTATGATATGATTACTTCATTGGAAATTTCACCTATTTTCATGAAGTAGATTCCATTGCAGAGTTATTCATTGAGTTATTGAACCAACACACACAGAGGAACACAACAAGGATCAGAATCAGTTATAGAAAATCAGGAAAAAGTGAGTGGATTACCCCTGGATTGCTCAAATCGGTCAATAGAAAGAACAGCTTATACAAGGAAATGATGAAAAATCAAGGTAACGTTGAATTGAGACAGCAGTACACAAAATACCGGAATACCTTACAGAAACTTATTAGAAACGCTAAGAGACAATATATGAGTAAAAACATCAAGAGGAATACCTCAAAAACTAAGACTCTTTGGTCATACCTGGATAACCTCTGTGGTAAGTCTAAGCCTGAGACAAAGATAAATTCTATCTTTAATATTGAAGGACAGGAAAAAGTGAAGAAGGAGGAGATTGTGGAAGAATTCGGAAAATACTTCAATGAGATAGAAAAAAATCTAGCTGAAACCATACCCCATACACTGGAAATGAATGAAAGAGAGGTGTACTGTGATGAGACATGTTTTCTGTTTCCAACATGTTCAAATGAAGTAAAGGAAATGATCCAGAATCTGAAGAATGGTGGAGCGCCAGGCGATGACGGCATTAAAGTAGAACTCCTCAAGAACATCAAGGAAGAAATAGCGGAACCCATTATGATATTAGTGAATAAATGCTTTGAATCTGGGAGATTTCCCATACAATTCAAGGTAGGAATCATCAGACCAATCCATAAATCGGGAGAAGAAAACATTATATCCAACTATAGACCTATTTGCCTCATATCTAACGTGGCCAAAATATTGGAGAAAATACTGAAGACTCGTATCGTGAAATTCCTAGAGAAAAAGAAAATTTTATCTGAAAATCAGTATGGCTTTAGGGAAGGAAAGTCTACAGAGGACGCAATAAGAAGACTAGTCGAGAGAGTATACAGTTGGTTGGACAGTGGGAAAACGGGTTTGTGTGTTTTCATAGATCTAGAAAAGGCTTTCGACACCATTTCACATGGAAAGCTTTTAGACAAACTCTATCGATATGGATTCCGGGGAAGAGCATGGGATTTGTTGAAAAATTATTTGACAGACAGGCCTCAATTTGTGCAGATCAACAACCATAAAAGCAGAAAAAGATTTTTAGAATATGGAATACCCCAAGGGACAGTGCTAGGACCGATTCTGTTCACGGTATACATGAACAGCTTACTGTTGATGAAAAAGAAAGGTGAGGTCATTAGCTTCGCAGACGACACTGCTATACTATACGAGGATGAGACATGGCCGAATTTAAAATCTAAAGCCGAGGAGGATATTTCAAAGATAAAACAATGGCTCGAATCCAATAAACTGACTATTAATTTAAAAAAAACTAAATACTTACCGTTCGCCTCCTACGAATCTGGATTACCACAAATGGGCTCACTGAATATCAACAGAGAAACGTCAATACCTGAAGGTGACGCCATAAAATATTTAGGAATTACAAATGATAGGCATTTGAAATGGGAGAAGCATATAGACACATTAGTCAAAAAACTCAGATGCCTTTTGCCAAGATTTAGACATCTTGAAAAGTACCTTAATGTAGAAGAGCTGATGGAGATATATAGTTCCCTCTGTCAAACTCTGATAAGATATGGTATAATAGGTTGGGGTGGTGCATACGAATGTCATATGAAAAGAGTGGAGATAATTCAGAAATGGTTACTTCGTTTTATCTATAGTAAACCTCTTTTATTTCCATCAGACGAATTATACGCTATGTCAGGGGTAATGAATCCTCACCAGCTATATATTACTCAAATTTTGAGTGCTGTTTTTTCTGGGAAAATTGATCTGCAGCCAATAGAGTGTTCGTATGAAACCAGGAATAAGAATTGCTTATTTACACCCAGAGCTGAAAAACGTATCGGCCAGAGATGCTTCTCATACCTAGCACCGAGAATATACAGAACAATCCCCAGGGAATTAAGAAATGAGAAGAACATTGGGAAGGAGAAAAGACTTATCAAAGAATGGATTATACATAGAGGAAGTAGATGTTTCTAATTATTGACTAATTTATAGCGGACACTTACAAACTGATGTGGGAATTCACAGGATGGTCATGTTACAGTTCCTACTCTCGAGGATATCGATTTGGGTGTGGGTATAGTGTAAATGGTTTGGGTAAAAATTTGGGATAATATGAATACGTTTAAGTTAAATTGTATTTTCATAATGGTAATGGCTTAAGAAATAATGTATACATGAATGTATTCAATTGTATATCGCGTACAGGCTCTTAGCCTCTGCGATTATTGTTTATGATTCAATAAACTATATTATTATTATTATTATATTATTTTGTACAACCATTTACCTGTTTCTATTAAACTGTTGAGTGTAATAAGGTTCAAGAAATTGGTAAAATGTGAATTGCTTAAAAAATGCTATTATTCCATTAGTGAATATCTAGCTGATAAAAACCTATTTCTTACTTAGTTATAGTATTATCATAGGATTGATTTTTCTTTACTTTTTTCAGTTTGACTTATCTTATACATATTTGTATGTCTTATGGGATCAATAAAGGTTATTATTATTATTATTATTATGGAACCAATTAAATGTGATAGAGTACCTCCGCATTCCTACTACTTACCGCATCATGGCGTTGTTGAGGGTAAGGAAACGTCCACCAAAATAAGGGTTGTTTTCAATGCCTCTAGTTAAAACCCTTCGCAGTTATCATTAAATGATCACTTATTAACAGGACAAAAACTTCAAAGAGACATTTTGTCTATACTTTTGCGTTTCAGAGTACACGAATACGTTATAACTGCAGATATCAAACAAATGTATAGAATGATATGGGTGAGCCCTGAACACCAAGATTATCAGCGCATAGTTTGGAGGTTTTCCCCTGCCGAGAATATTCAAGACTTTGGATTGCGCACTTTAACATATGGTATATCAAGTGCTCCGTTTTTGGCCCTTCGTACATTGAAACAATAAGTGACCGATGAAGGAAAAAATTTTCCTCTCGCTGTTCAAGCCCTTGATCGCGATACATATATTGACGACATTGTAAGCGGTTGTGATACCATTGATCAGGTACGCGAATTGAGATCACAGTTAATTAACTTGTTGTTGTTGGGTGGATTTGAGTTAAGAAAATTATCTTCAAATGATCTTTCGTTATTAGATGATCTTCCAGAATCGCATCTTTCGTTAAATGAGAAGTTTTTTGAATCGGCTGGAGAAGATGTTTCACTGCGAATTTTAGGAATGCAGTGGCGTCCCTCTACTGATTCTTTTCACTTTTCTGTACAATTTATAGATCGACGATGCACAAAACGTCATTTGTTGTCAGAGTTGGCTAGAATTTATGATCCTGTGGGATTTCTGGGACCGGTAACATTTTTCCTAAAAATTTTGATTCAACGCATTTGGGCCACCGCTATAGGCTGGGATGATGAGCCTCCGGCCGAAATATTTCGTTTATGAGATAGGTATAAATCGGAAGTCTCGCAATTATCAGAAATTCAGATTTTCAGAAAGCTGTTTAAGGGAAATTCTGATGCTAAATATGAGTTGCATGGCTTTTGCGATGCATCCGAAAAAGGTTACTGCGCAATCGCATTTATTCGTGTTGTGTGTGATCAAGGGGTTTATTGTTAATTTTTGTGCTCTAAAACAAAAGTTGCCCCATTGAAGAAAGTCACTATACCTCGCTTAGAATTATGCGCCGCAGCTCTTTTAGCGAATCTTTTATCTTGTGTCAAAGAGACCTTACAACATCGGATTTCATTCGCCAATTCAGTTGCCTGGTCAGATTCAAAGATAGCATTGAGTTCGATTCATGGTCAACCCCATAGATGGTCAATTTTTGTGGCCAACCGAGTTACTCTGATCAAGTCAAAGTTTCCTTACGCGACTTGGTGTTATTCATTCATTCTGCTATGTGCGTTTCGAGAGAGTGGACGTACTATTGAGTCGGCGCTTTGACGTGAACCATAATTGACCAGCAATTACCAATCAATTTATCAAATAAATTGTTATGTATCATTTTATCAGTTCATATTTCGAATATTTTGAATATACGCGCCGATAACGGAGAGAGGGAAATTCAGGTGACCGACCGACTCGAAGAAGTACGGAAATTCAGTATGAAGCTACCACTACAAATAATAGCATATGTTCAATTACAATTGTATATTCAAGATTATCGTATTAGTAATAAACCTGAAAGGAAATTTACGTCCTTTTATTACCAAGTACACAACAACTGACGACGAGGATTTAAAGAAGAGCAGAAGATATTTTATATTATCTGATAAACGAATCTACGCAGGAAGCGATGGTTGAAACTCGAAGTATGAGTGCACCAGATGTAGTTTTTCAAACTACGTTCAACATTGAGCCCTATGATACTACTTTGAACTGGACTAGATGGGTACAACGATTAGAAGGTTCGTTCAAATTATTTAATATAAAGAAAGAGCAGTTCGCCATATATTTCTTACATTATATTGGTGCAAGAGCATTCGATATTCTTTGCAACAAAATATCACCTCACAACCCATATGTGAAATCATACGATGAGCTGAAAAACATTTTACAAACATCCTACGCTCCTGCAGCACTCGAAATAGCAGAGAATTACAGATTCTATCGAAGAAAACAGCAAGATGGAGAGAAAATTCAAGAATTTGTAGCAGATTTACAAAAACTGGCAGTAACTTGCAATTTTGGTGTATATTTGAATACAGCACTGCGGAATCAATTCGTTTTTGGATAAAGAAGTAAACGAATTCAATCAAGACTATTGGAGCAAGACAACCTTAAATTCGAAGAAGCAGTCAAGATGGCGATTGGTATACAATTGACGGAAAAAGATGTCAACCAACTGAACGAGGCCAGCTACTCAGGAGTGAACCAAGTGCAGCAGATGAACGGAAAAAAATTCAATAAAAACCAACAAGATAAAAGGAAGTCTTTTTCTAAAAATAATTTCAATACGAATAATTTCATTAAAGATAATATGAGTAAAAATAATAAATTCAATTCTAGTAGATTCATCAATAATAATAATATTAAATGTTTTAGATGTGGTGGAAATCACTTTGCTAATAAATGTACCTTGGATAGGAACACACAGTGTTCTGGTTGTGGAGGAAAAGGGCATCTCAAAAAAGTTCGTTTCAGGTCTCAATCGGTAAATTACACAGCCGTTTCTTCCGAACAGGTTGCCGAAATCTTAACCATCACAGACAAAGGTGAAGATTTCCGAAAAAAATTCACTACTACATTGATACTAGAAGGTAAACCAATACTTTTTGAAATTGACAGCGGTGCTGCTGTGACTCTAATGGGGTATAAAAAATTTAAATATCTTGTAACGAAGTCTGATTATTCCCACAGGAATGATCAGGCTCCGTCTAAAGAATATTTTTATTGTTTTCCGTTCAAATTAATCATTCTGATATATTCCGTAAATATTGGAAATAATTTATTAATTGTTCACCGCGATAATGAAAAAGTCCATGCTTCATGTTTTTCAACCGACCAGGGCCTCGAATAATCCGAGTGAAATAATATAAGAAATTATTTATTTCGGCGTTTTTACCGCTGATATATTTTTTTCCATATGTCAGATTACGTTCCGCCAAGAGAATTTTCTCGAAAAACGAGGTGTTTGTCGACATGAAGAGTCACGTGGACTGAATTCTTTCACCGTCCCGCACCGAAGTTATAAAAGGGTGTAACCGACCCAAAATCGGTAATTCACGTTCAGGCAGTAGTAAAATTCAGTTTTAGTCATATAGTTTAGATAGTTGAGATTCAGTAGTATAGTAAAGATAGTTAGTTATTCCGATTTAGGTAGTAGATAGTTTAGTTTTAGTTGAGTTAGTTAGTTAGATTTAGAGGTTTAGGCAGTAGTTTAGTTTTAGAAAAGACATTTTGGTTAAGTGGTTACCAGGTGACCGGAAAATAGTAAAATTGGTAAATTGAACACCAATAATTACAAATCCGTTTCTGAGGTCGAAAATCGCCATTTTCATCAGTAAACTTACTTGTTAGTCTTTTTCTGGGGAGTTTGCTAATTTTTACTTGTGACTTTCTTACGAGTGAATATTCAAGGGTTTCATTTGATAGAGACAACGAGAGGGTGGTGTACCGGTGGAGTTTTTCAACGCGTTAGGATTAGTTTTCATTCCTTCCCGACTCTACAAAATCCACGATTCTCAATCTCCAAATATCATAATTTCCCGGCTCCCGGATCCGACTAACTTGTTCAACGGATCTGACTTACATTAAATTGGTGAGGTAAGGACACAGTAGTTGTAGACAGTACAAATCATCTCAGTAACCGAATTGAAGTATACAGATTGATATCGTTTATGCTTTTTCTGATTTCCCGTTTTTACTGAGATTGTCTGTATTGTATAATTGAATCAATAAACCTATTAATTTTGTTGCGTTGTTTGTTACTTGGTCACCGCTACCATCCTAGGTGACACCGAATCCTGTCTTCACTAAGCTGCCCTGGTAAGGTTTGTCAATTTCTCCCTAAAATTGGCTGGCGCTCGAGATACTACTGCAAAGTGCTGAAGGGCAATTGGCAGAGGCGCCAGTGACGCAAAAAGGACGTTACAAATGGCGCCCGAGCAGGGACCAGAAAAGACAACGCTACAAAAGGACAGAATAGCTCCCGATCTTCAGAAAACGACGCTTAAGGGTGTAAGGACTGAAGAGGAACCGAAGGTCAGTGTTACCATTTTTTTTTTCTCTCTCTCTGAGTGGAAGAGATTATCTTCTCCTGTTGGAGGAAGATCCGTATATTGAATTGATTTGTTACTGGTACCTAAGTATCAGTGGACTATATTAAAGTGCTATAAACATTTCCGCGTTTGACAATAATTTCCTTTATTAGCAGGAAACCGACATAGCATTGACAGTGTGGACATTTATATCTGAATATCTTTTTTTCTGTTTTGTGTATTGCAGGACTAGAACAATCGACCGCCGGATTTCTTTGTGACTTTTTCGGTTACGTGAAGGGTTACGGAAAGTGACTTTGGGGTGACACTCAGTGACTATCTTTGTGCGCGTTGAATACTGTTTAACGTTGAGTGGTTGGTTCAACTCGGACAGAAAACCAGTGAGTATAATTGAGATACTGCTACCGATTGTTTCATTGTACAATCACTGTAGCTAAGATAGTGATATCATACCGCCTTCATATCATAGGGTATTGTTCACTGCTACTATTTACTGTTCATCGTGTGAATAAAGAAAGATTTGTTGTTTTTTTCCCTTACACGCTATTATCCTGAGCCACTTTCTTCCAGGCTGAAACAAGGTAGGGATATAAAAGTCATAAGGACTTGGAGATATTTACGGTGATTTTATTTGCTTTTGAACCATGATAGCTGATTTCTGATAAATAAAGTTGAATTGTTTTTATTATTGCTGCAACAGGGAATATAGGTTTTTGTTGCTGTGTATTCCTTATTTCTGAGTTTACTGATTGCCTGAAACATTTTTATTTTGTGTTGTATTGCTGAAAAATTTTTGAAACAAGTGATTATCGTTATTGATTTGAATAAAGACTTGCATTGATTTTCTTTGTCTGATATTCCAGGATTGCTGAATTGTTGTTGATCTATTTGAAGTATATTTTGACTGTGAATAAAATTGACAATTTGTTATTTTTGAGATTATCTGATTGCTAGAACTGTCAACTGTGTTTGACAAGTGAACATTATTTGAACTACTCGGTTAACCCTACTTTTCTTTTCTGGGTGTTGGAATTATTTTCTTGCTGAAATTGTCAACTGCGTTTGACATTGAATATTTTTTGAGCTGGGTTTATGATTTAGTTTCTTCTGGAAATTGTCAACTGTCTGACATTGGAAAATTTTTTGAGAATCATAATAAATTTAAACCAACTTGTTTTCTGAAAGTTTTCTCATTTTTGATTTTCTTTGACTGTATCAAACAATAATTCAAACTTGAATAGATTCTGTTGTCAACTTGTAATTTTTCAGCATTGTTGTCTATTAGTGTTATTTTTGTGCGAGGGATAAGGGAAAAATAAGGACTGTTACCGGGAATAGTGAAGTTGGGGAAAGTGTTCGGACTTCAACGGTTAATAAGAAGAGGACAATGTCGAATAACTTCGATAGATTTCCAATCGATTGTTTGAGTTTGGACTTCAACGATTCAATCACCTAACCTCAACATGGATGTGAATCGACTATTGAATGATGAGCTGACTTATGAGTTACAGCTGAGAGGACAAGTAATAATACCCAGCACAGTAATGCTAAAGAGAAGTTTATTACGACAGGTATTGAAATTGAATTTGCCTCTACAGCCGACAGGAATGAACCCGACACTGGACATGGAGTCATGTCAGAACAAACTCACCGACTTGCTGGAAGCCATTCAACACTTTGACACTGAGAACACCACGAAGGAATATACTCGGATTTCAACAAGATTAATACACATTCAGAGAAGACTGAATTTTATTATCACTAAAAATGAAACCGAGTCACAGATGATAGAACACTTAAAGGAGACTGCAGCTCGGGCCTTGAGTTCATTGGAGGCAACGTTGACTGCTGACAGACAGCAACCATCAACCCGACCGGATGGATCGCTTTTGGAGGCAGAGATTCCACAGTCGCCTGAGATGTCTCCCATTCAACCAACCAAGGTTGCACAACTGAAGACATCACTGATAGATTTGGAAGATGATGAACACCCACTGCCAACTGCCCAGGTCTCCCATACTGCAACACCTGCAAATAAGTCAAGATTAGTTCAAGTTTTGAATGAAACAAGACAGGAATGTGAGAAGTTACTGCAGAATTTACCAACGATGCCTATTCCTCAACCACAACAGCCGAATATGAATCAACCAGAGGCACCAACTCATAGTCGATGGACCAGCTCTATGAGAAGGGTGTCATTTCCCGATTTGAATGAGCCCATGATGAATCTGAACCAGCTGATGACACCGACTACTGCCCAACAAGAATCTAAACCACGACCGATGCCAACCTCGACTATACCCATCCATAAATGGAATATTTACTTTGATGGGACTGATAGTGTGATTGGATTTATAGAAGAGATAGAGAGACTTGCTGAATCCCGAAAGACATCCTTAGAACATGTGTTCGAATCGATTTACGAACTTCTGCGAAAGGATGCCAAAGATTGGTTCATCCCCCGGAGGGGACTCTTCAGAAACTGGGACGACTTCAAGACTCAATTAAAAGAGGCATTCTTACCAGTCAACTATGAAGAGAACCTACTGGATGAAATCAAGAAGAGGATGCAAGGTCCTGATGAGAAGTTACTACTGTATGTCACCCGGATGCAAAATTTGTTCCAGAAGCTGACTTGCAATCGTCCCACTGAAAGTGAACAGATTCGACTGATAAGACAGAGGTTATTGCCATCACTGCAACAGGCTTTGGCCTTTCAAGAGACCACCACGTATGATGAACTCCTGAAAAAGGGAAAAGTTTTTGAAATGGTTCAATGGCAGATGGGACATTATACCAAACCACCGGTTAAACCCAGCCTCATCGATGAACCACATCTAACATATCATCAACGTCGTCAACAGGACTACCCGGCCAACCTCTCTGCAATTTCGGAGAATACTAGACAACGAAACCACAGTACTCGTCAGGAAGCTCCCACACCATCTCCATCTCCGAAGAAGGGCCCGTCAAGACCGCTAACCACAGCCACAAGGATAGAAGACTGGAATTGCTCAGTATCCCCTGGACCAGATCGTCCCCATCTGCCCTCGAGGCCACCGGAATACTCGACCAACAGAACAGGAAATGCCAACACCTCACAGGATCGGAATGGATCACCACCGGAGCGAAGAGTGTCCTCCCAGACACAATGCTTCAGATGCGGGGGATATGGCCACCTACGTCGAGACTGTCGAGGGACACCGAAAATGTTTTGCTCCCGATGTCAACGAGAAAATATCCTCTCACGAGACTGCCCATGTCCTCAAAACCGGAGAGGAACGACACCGTCAACTTCAGCGGGATTCCTAACTACAGTAATTCCTATCGTTAGCAACGACAGCTGGCCTCTGGTAGAAGTGCACATTGAGGGAAAGTTATTCCATGCATTGATAGACACTGGTGCGGCAAAGAGCTGCTGTAGTCAGAGGGTGGCCCAGCTGTGTGAAAGAAATGGAATCAAGGGAGAAAAATCAACGACTGAAGCTGTCATGGTAGCAAATGGACAAACTACAGCCATACCGAAGATGTATCACCTTGGAATGGTGATAGCCGATTATGCCCTGAAGAACATAGAATTCTTGCTTGTACCCAACTTACCAGTCGACCTAATCCTGGGAATAGAGATGCTGAAGACCTACAACTTCTCCCTGGATATCAAGAACACCGAATGTTATCTAGAAGGACGACGGATCCCCAAGGCTAAACAAGTTGGCCAAGAGGTCATAGAGGTGCAGACTCCCGAAAAACACCTCCAGAACCGAAGAGGATCCCACAACAAACCTGTTGACAGCCTGTCGAGAAATCCATTACCGACACTTAACTGTGTCCAACTGAAAGAGACAGGTATTCAATGTAAGTGGTATAAAAATAAGTTTCAGGAAGTAGAGAAAGGACCAGAGCACTGCCCCGAGTATTCCATCATCAATGGAAGATTGCACCGACACTTTTGGGATTCATCAGATGCCAGGGAAGCTGGAACAGGCCACCCATGGAAGCTGTGTATACCCACCGAACAGAGGACCAAAGTACTGAAAGAAAATCCACGATTCTCAATCTCCAAATATCATAATTTCCCGGCTCCCGAATCCGACTAACTTGTTCAACGGTTCTGACTGACATTAAATTGGTGAGGTAAGGACACAGTAGTTGTAGACAGTACAAATCATCTCAGCAACCGAATTGAAGTATACAGATTGATATAGTTTATGCTTTTTCTGATTTCCCGTTTTTGCTGAGATTGTCTGTATTGTAGAATTGAATCAATAAACCTATTAATTTTGTTGCGTTGTTTGTTACTTGGTCACCGCTACCATCCTAGGTGACACCGAATCCTGTCTTCACTAAGCTGCCCTGGTAAGGTTTGTCAATTTCTCCCTAAAATTGGCTGGCGCTCGAGATACTACTGCAAAGTGCTGAAGGGCAATTGGCAGAGGCGCCAGTGACGCAAAAAGGGCGTTACAATCTGTTTCCTTACAATCGTGTCATCAAATCTAATTTACAGTTAATTACTTATTGCAAAAATTCACTTTCAGTAATCGGTTCTAGTAAAGTAAATATTACTTACAACAATGTCCAATATAACTTAGACATTTACTTGACAGATATTAATAGTATTCTATTGCTTTGTAAGGAATGGATACGTGAAATTATGTTCAATTTTAATTTTATCGATAAAGTTACGGAAGAAAATGCTCGTGATTTAGCAAAAAAGAGTCTCTTACAAAAATACGCGAATATAACAACTCCGGGGTTTGGCAAAATTGAAGGAATACAAGCAAAATTATCTTTAAAACCTAATGCCAAGCCAGTATTCTATAAATCACAACCAGTACCATTCAAACTTTTAAATTTAATAGAAATTGAGTTAGATAACCTTGAAAGAAATGGTATAATAGAAAAAGTTAATTCATCAGAATGGGCTACACTCATAGTACCAGTAATAAAAAAAAATAATACAGTTAGAATTTGTGGCGATTACAAAACTACATTAAACCCGAATTTAATTATTGATGATCATCCTCTGCCAACTATCGATGAATTATTTGCGTCAATGGCAGGTGGCACATCCTTTTCTAAAATTGATCTACGTTCAGCATATCTTCAGTTAGAAGTAGTACCAGAACATAGAGATTTACTAACACTTAATACTCATAAAGGTCTTTATAGATGTAAACGTATGTATGGTATTGCATCAGCACCAGCTATTTTCCAGAGAGAAATTGAAAACATTTTGAAGGGAATTCCTGGTGTTACGTTATTTTTAGATGATATCAAAATTACGGGTAGAAACGATAAGGAACATTTGGAAAGACTAGAAGAAGTTTTGAAACGATTACATGACTTGAATATTAAAATTAATAAGGAAAAGTGTGAGTTTTTTCAAAAACAAATAAATTATTGCGGATATACAGGGTGGCCATTTGAAAACGAAACAGACGAGATTACAGACGAAATAAATTTTTTCGATAGAAATGCTCGGACAGGTCGATTTCTGTTTCGAGGGGGACAACTTAAGATGTAGGTTACGGACGCATAGCGCTTCAACCCTTGCTACTACAACCCTCACCCCCAAATTTTGAATAGGGAAGATGGGGTGCGTGATACCTCATTTGAAAGGTATTTTTATACTGATTTCAGCACAGTAATTGTTTTTTCATTTTATGCATTAGTTCTCGGAATATTCTTAACTAAGTATTTGAAAATAAAGTGGTGTTTTCATGGCACTTGTTGTGTTTTGTGAAAAATCGACATTATGAGCTTCAAAACAACCATGACTGTGGCTTCCTTCCTAACCAACTACCGCATGAATATTTCGAGAACTAATGCATAAAATGAAAAAACAATTACTGTGCTGAAATCAGTATAAAAATACCTTTAAATTGAGGTATCACTCATCCCATCTTAACTATTCAAAAATTGGGGGTGGGGGTTGTAGCAGCAAGGGTTGAAGCGCTATGCGTCCGTAACCTACATCTTAAGTTGTCCCCCTCGAAACAGAAATCGACCTGTCCGAGCATTTCTATCGAAAAACTTTATTTCGTCTGTAATCTCGTCTGTTTCGTTTTCAAATGGCCACCCTGTATATTAGATGCGAACGGTAAGCACAAGGAACCCAAGAAAATCGAAGCAATTACAAATATGCCACACCCTAAAACTACAACCGAACTCCGATCATTCATAGGAATGATTAATTATTACGGTAGATTCATTCCAAATCTAAGCTCATTATTATTTCCACTTTATAAATTGTTACGCAAAGATACAAAATTTACTTGGTCACAAGAATGTGAAAATTCTTTCAAGAAAGCCAAAAATGCTTTAATCGATGATAGTTTTCTTGTACATTTCGATCCTCATTTACCTCTTATTGTAGCGAGTGAAGCAAGTTCCTCCGTAGGAACTTGCTTCACACCAATATTGCACCTACCCCGTGGTAGGTGCAATATTGGCTCATCGATATCCGGACGGTTCGGAACGAGTTATTCAATACGCTTCAAAGATATTGAGTGACACACAAAAAAATATTCTCAGATAGATAAAGAGGCATATAGCATAATTTACGCAATCAAAAAATTTCATCAATACTTGGACATAAATTCGAATTATACACAGACCATAGACCCTCAACGCAAATATTTTCACCTACAAAAGGGCTACCACAATTTAGTGCAATGAGAATGCAGCATTACGCCTTATTTCTGCAAGGTTATGACTATAAAATAATGTATAAGAATACGAAATTACATGCTAATGTGGACGGATTATCGCGTTTACCAGTAGAGGATGTAAATGTTTCAACGAAGGAGGATGTTGTTGATATTTTTCAGGTAGATTTAATTAATTCGTTACCTGTCTCATCAACAATCATTTCAGAGGAGACGAGTAAAGATACGCAGCTTTCTAAACCACTATCCAAATTAAAGTCGAATGAAAAGCTTATTAATAGTGATTGTTTCAATTTAGATCAGAAAGAATTCAGTCAAAAAAATAATATTATAATTCGCGGACATAGAGTAGTCATCCCAAGTTCACTTAGAGGGAAAATGTTAGAAGAATTACACGCAGGACATTTTGGCATTGTGAAAACCAAAGCTCTAGCGAGTAGTTATTGTTGGTGGCCGAACATTGACTGCGACATAGAAAATCTAATTCACAATTGTAGTACTTGTCAAATAGTCAGAAATGCACCAACGAAAGCAGAAACGCATATTTGGGAACCCACTCAGAGACCATTTGAAAGAATTCATGCCGATTTTGCAGGACCTTTTCCAAGTCATTATTTCTTCATTTTAATCGATTCATTTTCAAAATTTCCTTTCGTTTAAATTGTTAAAAATATTACGTCTGAAAATACAATAAAAGAATGTCGAGAAATTTTTGCCTCTTTTGGATTACCTGAACTTTTAGTAACGGATAATGGTACCCAATTTACATCACATTTATTTCAAAATTTTTTAAGATTTAACGGTATAAGTTTTAAAACAACAGCACCATTCCATCCATCGACAAATGGAAAAGCCGAGAGGTTTGTGCAGGTATTAAAAAAGAATTTGATGGGTTTGAAAGCATCAAAAGATACTATTAATTTAGAATTACAAAAATTATTATTACACTATCGAATCATACCGCATTGCACCACAGGTAAATCACCTAGCGAATTAATGTTTCAGAGACAAATAAGATCTCGGTTGGATCTAATTTTTCCAATTGAAACCAAAGAAAAAAAATCGTGGAATGACGATAAAATAAATGTGAGAATTTCAAATATTGGCGATCAAGTACAATGTCGGAATTATTATGGTAAACCTAAATGGAAAAAGGGTGAGATAATAAAAAAAATTGGCAAACTTCATTACTTGGTACAGATTGATGATACAATTATTTGGAAACGTCATATTAACCAAATAATTGAAATTTTCAATAAAACTGAAAAAGACAAGTTTGATATTGAAAGAAAGCCTGAAAAAGGTATTTTGATAGACCAAAAATTTTGTCAATTAATGGAATATTCTTCAGAGGTGGAAACGGCTGTGGAGGATCCGGTTGTAGGAGGAATTTCTTATCAAAAAGAAGTGAAACACCAACAATGAAGCCAGACACTGTGGGTTCAGCTCCAAGAAGATCAAATAGAAAAGTGAAATTGAGCAATTGAATAGTTCATACATTACTTGAAGAAATAAATAAGTTTATTTTTATTGTAATATTTTCATAATAACAATTCATATTTTATTTCATTTTAACCATACTTATTGAAGAATTATTTTTCTAAGAGAGGAAGGTGTTATGTATTATTTTATCAGTTCATATTTTGAATATTTTGAATATTTTGAATATACGCGCCGATAACGGAGAGAGGGAAATTCAGGTGACCGACCGACTCGAAGAAGTACGGAAATTCAGTATGAAGCTACCACTACAAATAATAGCATATGTTCAATTACAATTGTATATTCAAGATTATCGTATAAGTAATAAACCTAAAAGGAAATTTACGTCCTTTTATTACCAAGTACACAACATAAATTGATTTAAAATTTTCAGTATTTGAAAATGGTATTTACAAAGGATCAAAGATCTGATATCAAGAAAATAATTTGTGAATGTTTCCAAGATAAGAAGTTCATGGAATCGATAGCTGACAAATTATCAGAATTGGTCTCAGAGAAGTTGTCTGAAAAAAATCATCGAATTGAAAAGCAAAGTCGACCTAGTGAAAATGGATATGTCACAATTAGCTGATGCAAATCGTAACTTGCAGTTGAAAGTCGATCAATTATCTATAGAAAATCATAAATGCCAGGCTGAAATAGATGAGCTTCATTAGGTTAAAAAATTGTCTAATTTGAGAATTTATGGAGTCGAGCAGGAAAAAGATGAAAAAATGTTAGAGAAATTGTTCGAAATTTATTCACACGAAAACTTTCACTACAACTGTCTGATTTTGAAATAAAAAACTGTTACCGAATAAATGCTAATAGTCAAATTGGAAGTAAGAAGCATTGTCCAATTATTGTGAAGTTTTCATCGTCCGATGACTGTGTCAAGATGTTATCCAATAAGAAAAAGTTGAAGAGATCTAATATCACTATTACTGAGGATTTAACTAAGTCAAGATATGAAATTTTCATCAAGGGAAGGGGGATCTGCGGAAGACAGAATGTTTGGTCTCAAGGTGGAAGAATATGTATATTATTTGATGGTAAAAAACATTATTTAAGAAGTTATGCTGAATTCAGAAAAATCCTTTCATTATAGATTATCGTCTCGTTGATTCATTTTGCACTGTTCAAATCTCAATTTTTAATACAAACTCGTTTGTTTATATAGAGTTTTAGGTTAAGTTTTCTATCATTTCATAAATTTTTGCGGGGAGGAAGTAGGAAACAAAGAGTATACTGTAAACGTTCTTATCTTTTACCATTTGTCATTGTTTTTTGCCTACCATATTGTTTAGGAACGTTATCTAGTGTTTGTTTTTATACGTTAACTGGCTGTACATGTTGGGATATTGTATGATGTTTGGTTGAAACATATTCAATTTGAAAATAAAATATAATTTGTTTTGTTAATATTTGTATCACTGCTACCTACTTAGTATTTAAATTGGAGTTCATTGTTTGGGGGAGAAATTGTTTCGGTTTACTAATCATTCATCATTTGATTTACGTTCATTAATAATTCTATGGTGGTAATTTGAAGATGTGGGATGGTTAGAAATTTTAAGTTGTGTCATTTGAATATCCGTTCACTTTTGGCTCATTTTGATGATTTCAGAACACTAGTAGATGATTTCGATGTCGTGGGTGTTTCTGAGACGTGGTTGGGTGATGGGGTTGATGCGGAGGCCATAACCATCGATGGTTTCACTTTTTATAGACAAGATCGACAAACCAGAGGCGGAGGTGTCGGAATTTATGTATCAAATTAAATCAAATCCATATCATTAATTTCAAGTAGTATTAACAACCATTGCGAAAAGATTTGGATCCGGATAAAGATAAAAAATACCTCCTTTGCGGTCGGTTGCGTCTATCGTCCCCCTAAGGGTAGTCTACCTTCTTTCATTGAGTCTCTTGACGATTCCTTGTCCTTAATTTTTCCCACTGTAGATGAGTTGATTTGTTTTGGGGATGTTAACATCGACTTGCTCTCAAACGGGATCTTGGTTAATTCTTTGGAGGCCTATGGTCTCGAACAGTTGATAAATGAACCGACAAGAATATGCGGACGCTCCATGACATTGTTGGATCCAATTTTTATAACTAACCCTGAATACGTATTAAGTTCTAGTGTCATGGATGCAAGCAATGTGTCTGATCATAATTTAGTTCATTGTGAACTCAGCTTTAGATCGTCAGTCACGCAGCCTAAAATACACTATTATAGAGATTTCAAAAACTTCGATATTACCTTGTTTCAACAATACTTAGTACAAGTATCGTTCAATGATATATTCGCTATAAATAATATCGATGAAAAAGTTGATTTTTTTCTCTGGTTTGAGTCGGTCCGTGTTCGAGAGGCATGCTCCTTTGAAAGCGTCTCGTTTGACGAAAAAACATGCACCGCGGTTGACCTTTCCCGTCAAAATGATGATGAAGGAGAGAGATTCAGCTCTAGCAAAATTTAAAATATCGAAAACGCCTGATGATTGGGATTGTTACAAGAAAATACGAAATTTCACTCTGTCGTCTATAAGACGAGAAAAAAAAGCGTATTACGATAGTATATTTCGGGCACGAGATTCTAAATTGTTGTGGAATAGTTTGAGGAGGATAAGTCCCCAAAAAAGTAATGTGCGTTTGCCGACCAACCTGGAGCGACCGGAGCTGGCTAATGATTATTTCACTTCCGTTTTTGTTGATAAGCCAGTTGATGACGATCTCTTAAATTTTTACGCTACAGAAAGATTTCTCAACTCAACAAATCCTGAAACTTCTTTTAAGTTTCGGTTTATTACTGTCGATGAGGTCGGAAAGATTATTTCGAGCATAAAATCGAATGCTGTTGGTTTGGATGGTATAACGATCAACATGCTTAGATACTGCGGTTTTTCACTTGATAAATATATAACCCATATAGTTAATTGTTGCATTGAAAACAATTATTTCCTAGAATCATGGAAGGTTGCGGTGATAAGGCCGTTAAGTAAAATCAAAGACCCCAAGCAGTTTTCAGACCTCAGACCTATTAGCACTTTGCCCGCGATGTCAAAAATCCTTGAGAGGGCAATCCATCGACAGATAACATCATATGTCACTGACAACAATATTATTCCCAATTGTCAGGCTGGTTACAGGGCTGAACATAGTACTTCATCTGCGTTAGTGAAGGTAGCTGATGACATCGTCAAAAATTTCGATGACGGAAATGTAACGGCTTTAATAACCTTAGATTTTTCAAAGGCATTCGATACCATCAATCACACATTACTTTGTCACAAGTTAAAATATTATGGGTTCTCTGAAGATGCACTTTCTTTCATCTTCTCTTATCTGAATAACCGTTCTCAAAAGGTACAAATTAACAATATTTTGTCTTATTCGCGTTATATTACCTCTGGTGTACCCCAGGGAACCGTTCTGGGACCTCTGCTTTTTATTATATATTCAAGTGATACCTTACATCAATTAAATATTGTAAGTCTCAAGCCTTTGCTGATGACACTCAGATATATTGTGACTTGAATGCGGGTAATTTTTTTCAAGCTCAGGATGGTGTAAATAGTGACCTCGAAACGGTAAATAGATTGGCTGAGAAACACAATTTGAAGTTAAATGAGAGTAAATGTCAGGTGATTTTATTCGGAAAGAGGAGCTTGAGAGAGAATCTTTCACAGAGACTTCAGGTGAAGATTGATCGTTCAGTCTTGCCCATCGTTGATACCATCAAGAATTTGGGTATAACGTTTGTTCACGCCAAAGTGAACGTTTCTTTTATAATTAAATTCAAATTTCCAAATTTTCATTCAAAAAGTACCGCGATTTATTTATTTGTTTCCGCTGAAGTAAATAATTTAACAACAGCTGTGATAGTTTTTTGCCTTCGCGTTCCTCAGCGAGTGTGATATTAACACATTTCGTTTTAAAACCAGTATCCATCTTTACGTTTCATGCGAAAGATATTATTTTATAGTTTCCAAACAATTAACTTTCTGCTTCCTTACGAAATCATTTTCGATTAGTAAAACAAGTGAAAATTGCTTCCATTGAATATTTCATTCGAAATATAAAAAGACTCCGTTGTGAAAAGTACGTAAGTCGCTACCAGTGGCGTGCTGTACAAAAGGCAGCAAGGATAAGGGGAACCGAACTTTCATTGACAGGACTTCAGTCCAAAGGATCTCCACGTCTAGTTCAGTTTGTTGAGCTCAATCACTCTGCTTCTGGAGCGTGAGTACAGTACAGATCCATTCGTAAAGTTCGACCATTTAAAGGTAAGAAGTTTTTTTGTTGGTTTGGGTTCACTTATCCTTTTCGTAATATGTTGGGAATATTTTGAAATTCACATTACAGTCCACTTTCTTTCTACTCATTTTTGATCTGAAAACTCCCCAACATATTTTGATCCTTCGAACCGGTTAATTCAGCTCATTTCAGTAATATTTTCAAAATTAGAATTTTTTTTCTTTCTCATTAAAATCGAAATTTTCAATTTAGCTTGCGGCCATTTCGAAATATTTCCATTATTCGAAGCATAATAATCATCAATTGTTATCACAGCTATTGTTATTTCATATCTCAATTTCTAAAGTTTTTTTTTTCTCTCTTGTCGGAATTTTTCAACTATCGTTCGATATGTCGCTAAAAACAGATACAGGCAATAGTAAACTGAATACATTAGTTGACAAAAGGGCTAACATTTTCTCTATTACATCTGGAATTTGGAGCAGAGTGAAAGATTATGATGCTTCTAGATTGTATGATTTTCAGGCTTACTATGAAAAGATTACTCATTATGAATCTAAATTTCAAAGTATACAAGAGGAAATAATGGACATAAATGGGGAATTGCCAACTGATGAACGCATAGAAACGGCGAATTCCGAATTGTCATTCACAGAAGTGGTTGCTCGAATAAAAGGTTTATTTTTGCTCTTGAAACGGCAAGAGACACAATCAGCATTTACTAATCAACAAAGTTCAATTTCACAATTTGATGCACCTTTGTTGATTCCTAAAATTAATGTTCATACCTTTTCTGGCGAGGGTTCTGAATGGCCTGAGTTCTTTCAGCTTTATAATTCATTAGTCCATGAAAACAATGAACTAGCACTCATTCAGAAGTTTCAACTTTTAAAATCATATTTGCAAAATGATGCTCTATCTGTCATATCTGGTCTTCAACTGTGAATGAAATTATGTTCTAGCCTATAACGCTTTAAAAGATCGTTTCCAAAATCCAGGAATGTTAGCAACCATGTATTTGAATAATATTTTTCATTACAAATGTTCGACAAACAATTCATTTTCCAATCTTAAAGAATTTTTGAACTGTCATCAAACTGCTTTTAATGCAATTAGGGCTTTGAATATAAAAAACTTAGCAGATTTTCTCTTGTTTTCCTGAACTTTGCGTGATTTGGATCCTTATACCAGAAAAGCATTTGAGGGTCATCTGAGCTCATCAGAAATTCCTGAATATAAGACTCTGATAGATTTCGTTACTCAACAGTTGAAGGCTCAAGAATATTGTGAACAAAATGCTTCCAAACCTGCCTCCAAAGTAGCTTCATTTCGGCAGATAAATTCTAATAAAAGTAAAAATCAAAACGTGTTTATCACCAACTCTACACCTCCTTCCCATAATCAAAAATCCAATGTTCCCGGAAAATTTAGAAATTTCCGCTGTCCAAAATGCAATAAAAGTCATCCTCTGTTCGTTTTCCCTTCCTATACCGCAATGTCAAGGAAGGATAAGTTCGGATTTTTGAAAACTTTAAAACGGTGTTTTAATTGTTTCGGTCTTCATAATATTAAAGACTGTGGTTCGAAGAATTCATGCAAAGTTTGCAAATCTAATCGCCATCACACAAGTCTTCATCCAGATGATGATAAATGCGACGATAAAGTGGTTTCCAATAAACTGGTTCATATCAATGAGTGCGGTAGTTCTTCTGGCAACCAGGACAATAACGGTCCTGATAAATTCACTCGACCAAGTTGTTCAAGTAAAACTTTTAACTCATATCACGTGAATGGAAAATCTGATTCAGTTAGTCAAGTACTTTTAGGTACCATCCAAGCACAAATAGAATCAGTTGATGGAATAATGATTCCAGTTCGAGCTGTACTTGATCCGGGATCTCAGATTTCGGCTATTAATTTCCGCCTAGTTAAAAGGTTGGGTTTGAAAATTGACCCAATAAACATTTCAATCTCTGGCATTGGTGAAACAAATGCCAAACCGTTAGGAATGGTTAACTGTAGGTTGTATCCTAAATCAGGCATGGGTTCATTCCAAGTACGGTGTGTCGCATTGCCTCATATAACTTCTAATTTACCATCTATCCCCTTGACTGAGGAGATACTCAATCATTTCAAAATCTTGAACTTGGCTGATGAAACTTTTCACATCTCGCAACCAATAGATATGCTATTGGGAGCAGACACTTATTCATTGGTATTCGATCGTGACGGTCGTTTGACTTCTCCCGGCTATCCTACGGCCGTTAATACATTTTTCGGTTGGACTATCATTGGTCCTATTCAAGACACATTATCCTCAAACAAATCGATTTTGTTTACACAATCTGATCTAAGTGATCAGATACAAAAATTTTGGTCATTAGAAGAAGTTTCAGATATCCAAGTTCTCAATCCCTGCGACGAATATGTGGAAAACCATTTTTTGTCCACACATTCTCGTGATCAGAACGGTCGCTATATTGTTTCCCTTCCATTCAAAATAGAACACACCTCTCCTCAGCTTTTTTCAAATTCAAAAAGGTCATTCAAATCATTTTTATCATTAGAAAAACGACTATTGCGACACTGTGATTCCTACAATTCATATAAAAGGTTCATGCTTGAATATTTAGAATTGAATCATATGTCACCTGCTCAAATTTCTGGAGAATATGTTATACCTCATCATGTGGTTCGAAAGGAGTCCAGTTCAACAACAAAAATAAGAGTTGATTTTAACGCGTCCGATTCAGATTCCTCCGGTCAATCGCTTAACAATCGGCTTCTAAGCGGTCCAAAATTACAAACGGACATTAAGATTATTCTCTTGCGATTCAGAATGTATCCTATAGCTATCTGCGCTGACATTGGAAAGATGTACCGACAGATTTTACTACGTCAAAACAAGCGCAAATATCAACATATATTTTGGCGTTCATCTCCAGGCGAACCTGTTACTGAATACGAATTGAATACTGTTACCTATGGTTTGAAGCCTTCTGCATTTCTTGCTATTCGAGTTTTAAGGCAGCTTGTATTCGATGAAGGTAGTAACTACGCGAAAGCATTCCCAGTTGTCTTAGATTACATTTATGTGGATGACATCATCACCGGTGCATTTGATATTCGTGAAGCAATTCAAATACGTAATGAACTACAGGAATTATTAAATAAGGGATGTTTCCCTTTGAAGAAATGGTCTAGTAACCATTCAGAAGTTTTGCTCGGGTTACCTTCCGATTCTGTTGAATCTCAATTCACTTTCGACGATGATACCTCAAGAATAAAAATTTTAGGTTTGAAGTGGATACCCAGCACTGATTCATTTTGCTTCAGTGTGAGTAGCTTTGATCAGACACCAACCTAACGATCAGTGTTATCATATATCGCTCGTATTTTCGACCCAATTGGTTTCTTAGCACCATTGGTTATATCAATGAAAATTTTTATGCAACAATTATGGGCAAAACAGCTTGGTTGGGACGAAACTCTGCCAAGTTCTTGTATCAACGAGTGGTCAAGAATTGTCGATGATATTAAGTTATTGTCAAATATGGCGATCCCTCGCTGTATCATTTCGACATCACAATGTCTCGTCACCTTAGCAGGTTTCTGCGATGCGTCAGAGAGAGCTTATGCAGCCACCCTGTACCTTTCAGTGTCATATAGTGATCACTCTTCATCACACTTATGGGCTGCTAAAACGAAAGTAGCACCTTTAAAGACATTATCTATTCCTCGCTTGGAGTTATCTGCTGCGGTTTTGCTCGCTAAGTTGGTCAAGAATATTTTTGTTAATAAATTTCCTCTTTCAATTGCAGAAGTGAGATTATTTTCTGATTCCCAAATCGTTCTTTCATGGATATCCACGCCCTCACATTTTCTTAAAACTTTTGTTGCAAATCGTGTTGTCACGATAAACGAATATGCTCCTCAAGCTTCCTGGCATCACATTTCATCGGAATCAAATCCAGCTGATTTGCCTTCTCGAGGTCTCACACCCGATCAGTTTTTGAATCCAGAAATTCATAAGTTTTGGATGCATGGTCCACGTTTTTTGAGTTCTTCTCTTTCTAGTTGGCCAGCTCAGTTCACTTCCACCAATGAAAATAGTTCGTTGTTGCCTGAATTAAAGACTAATATTCACGTTGCAACCACAGAACAGCAACCAATAAATGAGCTGTTTACTTTCATAGATAAATTTTCGAATTTGACTGAAGTTAAACGAGTATTTGCTTGTATACATAGATTCATTTTCAACTGTCGTTCTAGATTGAATTCCAGATCAAGGTTATCTGGTCCAATTTCCAAAGATGAATTACATAATGCTTTCAATTCAGTTAATTACACAAAGTCGGTTTTTCCATACTCTAAAAAAAGATATAAGTAGCAAGCAACCGATTGTAAAATCTTATAGAAATTTGAATCCTTTCTCTGACTCTCTAGGCTTGATTAGGGTGGGCGGTAGATTACAGTTTTCTTCCTTGTCTCAGGAAGCTAAACACCCAATTTTACTCCCAAAAAAGGCAACTGTGTCTCGTTTGATCTGTTTACATTTTCATGTGGTGTCACTCCATTCCGGTCCTTATACAACAATGAGTCTAATAAGACAAAATTATTGGATAATATCCCTGAGAGGTTTGGTAAGGACTTGTATTAGAAGTTGCATTTCTTACACCAGATTCAGAGTACGATCCCAATACAGTTTATAGCGTTCGTTTTCCAGGATGGTTTCAGGTCGGTATTTGTAGTATGGCACTTTTTCAGAATGAATTAGTGTTAATTTAGTTGCCATTTCTTGGTGTAGTATCTTTCCTACTGCATCGTGTCTCTCTTTATATTCGTTTCCTGCAAACATTTGACATCCTCCCGTGATATGTTGGATTGTCTCATTCGTTGGACACCCATAACGGCATCGATCGTGAGTAATAGTTCGATCCTTTATGATATGCTTGCAGTAATTTCCTGTTGAGATCACTTGATCTTGGATGGCTAAAAGAAATCCTTCCGTTTCTGGATACATCGCACCTGATGTGAGCCAATAGTTCGACGCTTCAATGTCGACATGATCCTGGTTCACCTCGTTGAAATGTCGTCCATGTAGGGGCTTTTCTCTCCATCTTTGCAGTTTTTCTTGGATTGTCTGGTGATTGTATGACAATTGCTCCTTGTGCAGTTGTGAAGGTGTTGATTCGTCTGCTTCACACAGTACTTTGTAGATCTCTGACGTACCTGATTTGTCTTTGGAGTATGTCCGTAGGCATGGTAGACTTTGGAGTGCCGTAACACCATAAAGCAACTGGCCAGGGAAAATAAGGTGATTCTACTATGGGTAACAGGGCACTGTGGGGTTGAAGGAAATGAGAGAGCGGACGAGCTTGCAAAAAGTGCATCAAGGTTAAGACCTGCTGGACCTGAGCCTTACTGTGGGATAGGAAAAGACCAATACAAAGCTGCGGTCCAGCTATGGGAGTTGAACAGTAGGACAATCCACTGGACTAACACTCCTAGACTTGCTCAGGCAAAGAAATTCGTGAAGATTTCACCTACTTACACCAGAAAACTCCTGAAGCTGTCACGAACGGAGCTTCGGGTGATGGTGGGACTGCTGACGAGGCACTGTCGGTACAAACATCATTTGTACCGTATGGGTAAGTCAGCAGACGAGATTTGCAGGCTCTGTGGATCGGAAGTAGAAACTTCTGAACACTTGATATGCAAGTGTCCAGAGCTGGCTGGCCTAAGAACCATTCACATGGGCAAGCCGGTCCTGGATACCAGAGAGGTAATGGCCAAGGCCCCTAGGGAGGTTGTCAATTTTATTAACGTCGTTGACGACCTCCCTGGGTTTCTATGAATGAGTAGGGTAGTGAACAAAAGATCTGCATGGTCGCAGTTCCCGGAAGGCTCACCGAAGCAAAACGACCCCAGTTCAAATAATGATAATAATAATAATAATAATGTCCGTAGGCATTCAATTTGCCCATGGGCAAGTTCTGTGATGTCTAGCAGACCTCTGCCTCCTTTATTCCTCGGCAGTGTCGTCCTCTCAATGCTACTTTTCGGATGGCGTTTGTGTGCTTTCGTCATCAAGGTTCTAATTTTGCGTTGCAGGTTTTCCATATATGTTTTACTTCATGGAATGATGCCGAAAGAGTATGTAAGAATTGAACATGCATATGTGTTGATGGCTCTCGTCATGTTCTTGCTGTTGAGGTTTGTTTTTAAAATTTTTTTGATTCTCCTAATGAACTCAGTTGTTAAGTCTTCCTTCATTCTTTGATGGTTTATTCGTCGGTTTTGTTTCATTCCTAGGTATTTATAAAGATCGTCCGATTTCATTGCTTCTATCTCCTGTCCATTGGAGAGAGCTATCGGTTCATCTTGGATTTTTCCACGCATTACGCTAATCGTACGACACTTGTCCAATCTGAATTTCCTCCCCACGTTTTTCGAAAAATTGTCCACCAGTTTGACCATAATTTGCAAGTGGTTTTTGTTGTCTGTTATAAGTTTTAGGTCATCCATGTATAGCAAATGATTGAGTGCAATAGTATTTCTATTTCCTTTGACATTGAAACCTTTTTCAGTAGCATTCAGTTGTTTAGAAAGGGGGTTCAGCGCCAAGCAGAACCGTAAGGGACTCAATGAATCTCTTTGGAAAATTCCCTTTTTTATTGGAATCTCTTTAGTAGTTATGTTCGCCGTAGAGAGTTCGATATTCGTTCTCCAGTTGCACATTGCATATTTCAGAAAGTTTATTGTTATTGGATCGATCTTGTATATTTCCAAAATTTTTGAGTCGAAGGCCTTCTTATAGTCAAAATATGTCATAAAAAGATTTCTGTGTTTTTTGAAGGCTTGGTTACATATGATGGAATCTATTATCAGCAGTTCCTTCGATCCTAGTGCATTCTTGGAACATCCTTTCTGCTGTGCTGTCATTATGTTATTTGTCTCGCAATGTTTGTAGATACGAGATGCTATACATGATGTGATGATTTTATATATTACTGGTAGACATTGGTCTGTATTTTGATGGATCCGCTGTATTTTGCAGATTCTTCGGTAAGAGGTAAGTGGTCTCTGTTGTTAAAAATTTGGGCATTTCCGTTGGATTCCTTATAACACCATTTATGGTTTCAACTAGCCTGCCGTGTATACACCAAAACCTCTTCAACCAAAAGTTGTGGATTCCATCTGGGCCGGGTGATTTCCAATTGTGTGTGTTTTTCAATATTTCATGGAATTCTTCTATAGAAACTGCGTTATGCGGCATGTGTTCTATTGTCTCACAGGATTTCTCTTCACTTCTTATCCAATCAGCCTGGGAGTTGTAGGGGTTTGGTGTAGCCAGTTGGTCTGTCCAAAAATTCTCAATATCCTCGTCGGTTGGATAACTTCCTGGTGTTGATGACATATTATTGTTTAACATTCTATAGAATTTTCTTTCGGAGTTCTCAAAAATCATATTATCCTGTTTTCTTCTATAGCTCTCATTGTATCTTCTGAGTCTTTCGGAGTAGACACTAAGTTTTTGTTTCAGTGTGTCTAAAATTTGTTGAGCATTTTCATTGTTTGGATCATATGTTGTATGTTGCCGGTGACGATCCATTATTATATTCACCATTTTTTGTAATTTTCTAGACGGCGAACCTTTTGCAAATTGGGTGAGCCTCCGAATATCTTGGCGGATGCTATGAACTTTATTTTCTAGCCTTTTTTGCCAATGTGGTTTATTTTGTTGTTTTTCTCTGGCTGGTTGCTGACTTTTAGGTTTTGGCTTCACACCTAGCACTGTTGCTATTGAAAATGCCGCACAGTATATATGATCAGGTGTAATGATTCGAGATCATGGTAGTCAGAAAGATACTTTGGTATAATATACTTGTTGGTCATGATCAGAATATGAGATAGTTTCTTGGATGTCTTCAATCTTGGTAGAATCGGTCGTCTCAATGGATCTGTGCCCTCAAAATCTATAACGCATCTATTCATTGTGGCAGATAATCGCTCCAGTAGTTCTCTTTGGTCTTCTTCTAGATTTTCGACGGGTGCAGCATATATATTCCGTCGTTGAGCATCACTTATTGCTATCGCATCTGCGTTGTTTTGTTCCTCAGTGTTCATTTGTGCATTGATGTTGTGTTGGTTTTCAGCACAATCGTAGTTTTCTTCAATTATCGTTTCGTTGTTAGTGAGGTCTCTATTTTGTAGCCTCAGTTGGACTTCATTTTTTATGGTGTTAAGTCTCTCATCGGGCTTAAGTTTATTTCTCAATATGACCCGGTATTGGTCGGCTACTCTTTGCTCAGAAACTTGGAGTTCGGGATAGTTTCTGTGGAATTCTGCAAATAATTTTTTCCGGTAGCCTATTTTATCCTCTTCCATATTAGTCACTTCATAATATATGCGCATGATCGTTTCATTTATCGAATTTGTCCATTTCATGCGTCTTCTTGGTAGACCTGCTTGGGTGAGTACTGGTTGGGGATCCTGCGCAGCACCTTCAGCGGTCGGATGAACTCGTGTTATTCTTCTCCTAGAATGTTGAGATTGTGGAGGCGTAGCATTTTGTTCGACAGACGCCCGTCTCCTTAGCACTCTGTCACCGACGTCCCGCATACTGTCATGTCCAGCGCCGGCTCCAGACACGCCCTGACGAACCTCAGGCAGCGGCTCTATATTCCTATTCCTCAAATTCACCATCATTCATGGGTTCCTCCGTGTCGTGGGAGAGACGGCCTTTGATCGCTTTTTACGATCCGCAGAGCTACGGTGGAAGAATTCTTGAGCTGCTTTCCACACGGCTTCGTCCGTCACCCTGGACAGGGACCCTTCGACAGGTTTCAGCTTCCCGGGTCAGGGAGCTCCTGGAATCTGCGGAATCTCTCTATTGTAAAAAACGCTATTGTAATATTTGTATGTACCGTGCTGCACAGGTTAAGTGTAAGAATAGCCTGAGACTTAACTTCGCCTGTGTTGTACTGAACAAAGAAAAATAAAGAAGTTTATTATTATTATTATTATTATATTCCTACAAAAAATAATCCTGCCGATGCAGGATCTAGAGGACAGCTACCGTCCGAGTTCATACGCAATGAGCTATGGTTTCGTGGACCTTCAGTTCTATGGGAGGAGTTGGAACTGCCTAACTTCATTGAATATCATGAAGAGGAGGTGTTAGTCGAACCTTTGTCTCTTCTCATTATGCAACCGCCTAAAGATGATACTTATATTCTCACCGAAAAATCCTCTCCGTTTTCTAAACTAATTCGCATAGTTGGTTTCGTTTTGCGTTTTAAGCACAATTTGAGCCATCCCAAGTCACAACGAAGGCTTGGTTGGTTGTCCTCATCGGAATTGAATGATGCTTTGTTAACGTTAGTGAAAAGCACCCAAAGGTTTGAATTTTTTAAGGAATTTAGGTCCAAGATTTTTTCGAAACCTCTTCGCCGTCTCAATGTTTTTGTTGATGATTTCGTAACTTTAAAAGTTGGAGGTAGACTGAAACATTCATCACTTAATTACGAAGCAAAGCATCCATTACTTTTACCATGTGAAAGTCCCCTCACTATCTTAGTCATCCGCTAATATCATGAGAAATATCTGCACGCTGGTCGAAACACGCTAAGTTTTATATTGGCTCAACGCTTTTGGGTAGTATCGACAAAAAGAGCTATTTTCTCTTATATATCGAAATGTACGCGATGTTTTCGATCTAATACTCGCACATTTCAGCCACCGATGGCAGATCTTCCTCGATTTAGAATTCTCAGTTGAAAGCGTTTTCTCATGTAGGCGTTGACTACGCAGGTCCGTCCTCCATCTCCATGACTAGACATCGGGGAATAAGAACTAGCAAAGCATATATATGCTTGTTTGCATGTTGTAGCACCAAAGCTGTGCACTTTGAACTCACCTCGGATTTGTCCTCCGATATATTTTTAGCCGCTCTCCAGCGTTTTATCTCGAGACGTGGTCGTTGTTACCACATATATAGTGATTGTAGTATAAACTTTGTAGGTGCTTTTCGTGAAATTAATAATTTTATGCGTGATGCTGCAACTAGACAACAAATACAATGGAATTTCAATCCACCCTCTGTGCCCCATATGGGCGGACTGTGGGAAGCCGGTGTAAAATCCGTTAAAACTCATCTGAAACGGATATTAGGTGAACAACTACTCTCTTACGAGGAATTTTTAACACTCTTGTGTTTAATAGAGTCCATTTTGAACTCTCGCCCTCTAAATTCACTCTCTTCTGATCCTGATGATGTGAAGCCTTTAACGCCGGGACATTTCCTTACGCTAGAGCCTCTCTCTGGTCTGCCTGTACCTGATCTAACCGATTTACCAATAAATCGTTTACGTCGTTGGCAGTAGCTACAAAAGTTGCATCAGAGCTTTTGGACTCGTTGGTCCAAAAAATATCTCCATACATTGCAACAGCGTTCCAAATGGTTGAATTATACTGATCCTCCAAAACTAGAAACACTAGTTGTTGCATTTTCCCTATATTTGAACCAATAAAATGATGTTATAATAATCTTACCAATACAAACTGCTCTCTGCTTCACCAAAGCACAGCACTGTATAAGGATGTAAAGGAACAGGGTATAAGGATTGAAATGGAACAAAATGGGACTTATACAATGCAAGCTGACCTTCTAATGAACTGTAATCCTAATATATTTAAATATCCGTGAATTAAACCGAAACCGTTATATCAAACACCGAAAACTTTATATTACCAAACCTCAACTTTTCTTTCCGACAACCGATACATCTCATTACTTCATCTGACAAAACATACGTCTCGATTCCCCAGAATCCGCGACGTTGCCAAAACTTATATTATATTATTATATACATTATAATAATTCAAAAAGGACTAAAACATACCCCCCGCCCTGAAAACTCAATTTCAGACACTTTGAAATCAAATACCTTTCATAAATGAACTTGTCAAAATCATCCCCTCTTAGAAAAATATTCACCAAAAAAAAAGAAACAAAAATTAACCTACCAAAAAAAAATATATATAGTAGTCAACTATTCTGACTACTGGATCGGTAAAGGACATACCTTTACTAAAGGTCGTGTATAGGTACCTTTACTCGTTTTCAGCGTTACATTACGGACTATACCATCTTTTCCGGGATGGACCGCTGTGACCAACGCCAATGGCCAATGCAGTGGTGGCGAATTTTCACACTTTAATATGACTACTGTGCCAATATTTGAGCATTTCAAATGCCATTTCTCCCGAGTTTGTAAGGTCGTTAGATACTCCAATTTCCAGCGCTTCCAGAAATCCTGAACCATCCGATCAATCAGTTGAAAACGATCAAGCCTATTCAACTTGATATCCGACAAATCATGCGATGGAATACATTTTAATGGTGACATTGTCAAAAAATGTGAAGGTGTTAATGCTTCCGGTGCACTTGAATCTGATGACAGACAACAAAGAGGGCGTTTTTTTTTATACGCATCTCTCGGGAAAAGACTGAGCTTATAACGCCCTTTCAAGCGCCCCGAGATGAATTTAGAAGAAATCGGTTTGTGCGTGAAACTGACGAGTTCCAAATGAACTGCTTTTACGCTCATACATATAAACAAACAAACATATCCCTTATATACTTGAGTTTTTCTATTTTTACCGAGTGATATTTCGAACGGTCCAAAGTAATCTACCCCCGTTTGAGACAACACTTTTGTTGGATTCACTCGAGAAGCAGGCAAATTCGCCATCAGAGGATAATTATTTCTGGGCTTTACCCTAAAACAATGATTACAGGCATGTATTTGCTGTCGTATATCATTACGACCACCCACTATCCAATATTTTTGTCTCAACAACGCTTCCAAAAGAAATGAACCAGTATGGAGATTTATTTTATGATAGTATTGAACTAATTTTACTGTAAAAAGATCTTTGCCTGGAAGTAGAATAGGGTGTTGGCTAGTAAACTTGAGCGAAGAATTTTCTAATCGCCCCCCCACCCTGAGTACTCCATCTTGGATGAAGGGAGTCAATTTGCGTATTTTCCATAGATCTCTTTTTCTGAATTCAATAACCTTATTTCCGATCCGAATGCTTTATTCTGAACAATTTTTATCAATACGATATCCGCCCCTTTCAAATCATCTGCTATAATGAATTTTCTCTTGGAAGGCTTCTTCAAAAATCTAAGTAACCAAACCGTAATCCGCAAAATAGAAATCCAAGACGAAACTCTAGAAAACATTGTATAAAACGATTCATTCGCTACATTCCAAACAGACACATAACACCCAATTTTCCTTCTGCGAATAATGACACTGATTGTGAATACAAATCAAATGCTTCCTCTTCGGAAGGAATGCTGCAAACCAAATCATCTATGTAAACATCTGTCGAAACTATTTTCGTTGCTAAAGGATAACTACATCCATTTTCTTTCATCAATTGCTTTATAGTACGAAGAGCTGAATATGGACTTGATTTTACCCCAAATGCCAAACGATTAAATTCAAATACCTGAACCGGATCATCAGGACTGAAACGCCAAAGCAATCTTTGAAACTTCCATTGATAATCAACTGATTTTATTTGATGATATATTCGACGAATATCCGCTGTAATCGCTATTTGACACAACCTAAAATTCAGCAATAAAGAAAATATATCGGTTTGTAGTTTTGGACCACCATGTAAAATGTCATTCAACGAAACATCATTATCGGATGATGTACTAGCATCTAAAACCACACGAATTGGCGTACTCGAACTACCTTGCTCAACAATAGCATGATGAGGAATGTAATATGCAGGTTCTGAATCATTTAAGTATTCATCCTCAACCAAATGCATATATCCTAACTGAATTGCTTCTTTCATTATCTCATTATAACTCAAACGAAACTCCGAAAATTTCGCCAATCTTCTTTCTAATGAATAGAGCCGAATCAATGCCGTTGTCTTAGAATTACCCAAAGTATTCGGAGAATTCTTAAAAGGAAGCGATACCGTGAAACGTCCCTCATAATCTCTACTAAAAGATGTAGAAAACAAATTTTCGCATGTTTCTTCTGCTGGGTCCGGCAAAATATTCTTTGGAACTTGTTCCATCTCCCAAAATTTATAAACCAAGTCATTCAACCGGCACTCCTCCCTTAAACTGAAGAATACACCTTTCCCATAATCATATAACCAAATACCGTTTGTACCGCCACTGGAGATCCCGATGCTGATGGTACCGAATTACCCACAATAATCGCGAAAAGATCCGCTCCCAAAATGCCATCAACTTCAGCCGGTTCGTCAAATTGTTCATCTGCCAATTAGATATTTCCAAAATTCTTCAAAACATCGCGATCAATTTTGGCTATTGGAAGTTTATCCGTAATTTTATCTACTAAAAATGCCTCAATCGAATTTTTTTCTTAGTAAAATCATACCTAGACGAAACAATAATACTTGTAAAACCTTTAATTGAATTTGAATTAGATCCAACACCATGAATTGACGTAGAACATTGTGAAAACTTCAATCCTAATTCCTTACAACACCTATAAGTAAGTAAGTTAACCTGACTGCCACTATCTACTAAAAACCTAGCTGTTTTCAAACCACCCGAACCGTTCAAAACATTCACCACAACCGTCGACAATAAAACCGTATGAGTATCACGATCACCCAAAGCAGTAGCACAAAAATTGTTATCTGTGGATACCTACGTATTTGTATTCGAATCCGATTTCGAATTTGGATATTTTTCCAGTTCACCCTGTATACGTCCCAAATGTAATAGGAAATGGTGTTTTCTGGAACACTCTGAACATAATTTGTCTGAATGACAGTCTCTTATCCCGTGATTTGGCGATAAGCAATTGTAGCACCAGTTGTTATCCCGTACTGTAGCATATCGTTTAGATGGCGACAATTGTTTAAAGTTATCACATTTACTCAACGAATGATTTTTCCGATTACAAAAAATACATATATTCGACCGATCCATTCCTATACAAGAATTATTTTGATGTACAAAAAAGGATTTCGAATTACGAGTTTTATAGCTATCACCTCTACTAATGGTTGATTGCTGATTTAGAGCCAAAATTTTCGATTGTTCCTTAACAAACTTAATCACATTTTCATAGGTAGTTATTCCAGTACCCCTAATAGTCATTTCAAACGATCTCACCGTATCAGAATCAAGCTTAGAAAGGGCCTGATGCATTAAAATGAAGTCCGACATATCATCTAATTTAAGCTTCTTTAACGCCTGTACCGCACAATCAAATATTTCCAAAAATATATTGAGACCCCTAGATGACTCACCCTGTATCGATTTGAACTCTGAAATTTGGCGTAGATAATTAGTTGCAAGAGCGCGCTTATCCTGATATTTTTCTACAAGCGAATTTCAAATGATTTCATAATTTTCTCCAGTAGGAGCTAATGAAGAACAAATAGTCAACGCAGATCCTTTCAAACGACCTACCAAATAATTCACTTTATCGGTATCCGTAAGTAACTTATTTTCATGTATCAAACTCTTGAATATTGAATAAAAGGTTTCCCATTCACTAATATTTCCCGAAAATTCCGGCAATTCAATCTTCGGTAGTGTAGGAAGATTACGTATCAAACTTCCCTGAGGTTCAACATTAACCGAAGAAACATCTTTCTGAATTTGTTCTCGTTCCAATTTAGCCGCTGAAACTTGAATGTGACAACATATTTCATCAATGGTTCTAAATATATTGAAGTCTGGTTCAAACTCATTATTAATTTCAAAACTGAGCTCTGTTATATCGTCTATTATTTTCAGTAGGTCATTCTTTGTTGAATTAATTGAACTGACCATTGTTAAAAATTTAGTTTTAGCTACTTCAGTTGTTAATGACTTTGACAAATCCAATAAATTCTGCAGTATCGAAAATAAAGATTCTTTCTTAGCAATAAGCATCTTCATTTTCCGTTCAGTTGACGTTAAAACCATTGTGTTGAAAGTCAAGTGCGCAGAATACTCGAAAACTAACCCCGCGAGTCTAAACTGTGAGTTGAATACTTTTGTGTACGCTTGGCAACAAGGCTTACTCTGGGACCCGAATCGTATAAGACGGCCGCTGAAAAAATACAAAAAACTACCGCACGTTTTTACTTCGCTCAATACCTTATGAACGAATAAAATAAACCGAATGAATATTTCCAAATGAAATTATAATAATGAATTGAAAATGAGTTCCGAAACTCCGTATATCTATATAAACTAAAATAAATGTAACCGAAACTTCAATTAAAGTTCAAACATCCGGCTCGAAGGACCAAAAAATATTGCATTTTCCCTATATTTGAACCAATAAAATGATGTTATAATAATCTTACCAATATAAACTGCTCTCTGCTTCATCACAGCACCGCACTGTATAAGGATGTAAAGGAACAGGGTATAAGGATTGAAATGGAACAAAATGGGACTTATACAATGCAAACTGACCTTCTAATGAACTGTAATCCTAATATATTTAAATGTCCGTGAATTAAACCGAAACCGTTATATCAAACACCGAAAACTTTATATTACCAAGCCTTAACTTTTCTTTCCGACAACCGATACATCTCATTACTTCATCTGACAAAACATACGTCTCGATTTCCCAGAATCCGCGACGTTGCCAAAACTTATATTATATTATTATATCTATATATATATAAAAATGAATCCCTTTTTCCCTCGGTCACGGCATCACGCGTGAATGGCTGGACCGATTTCACTAATTCTTTTTTTGTTGTATTTGTTATTATTAGGAGAAGGTTCTTATGTAACAAAAAAATACGAAAGTTGCATAATGCACG
Organism: Harmonia axyridis; assembly: GCF_914767665.1. Classification (NCBI taxonomy): domain Eukaryota; kingdom Metazoa; phylum Arthropoda; class Insecta; order Coleoptera; family Coccinellidae; genus Harmonia; species Harmonia axyridis. Next base: position 28,788,403 of record NC_059508.1, on the reverse strand, counting down.
TAGTTTATAATGTTTATATGCTCTTTGCAACTACACCGGTCGAGCCGCCTCTGTGGCGTGGTCAGCAGAGACCTCGACTGCGGCACCGAAGGTCCGGGTTCGAATCTCAGTGAGGGCATAGATGTTTAGTGGTTGTTCGAGTCTTTGAGAAAAAATAAAAATTGTATGTTGACATAAGGATGATTGCGAGTGTGAATTATATGTAATATATGTGGAAAAATTAGGAGAAATCCAACAAATTTGTGACTGGGTACACATAACCAAAAGTTGAGCCCAACAAGCGAGAAAGACGAATGAATATCGGTCGGAGTTGGTCTGTGGAAGGGCATGGGATGTTTAGTGATTGTTCAAGTCTTTGAGAAAAAATAAAAATTGTATGTTGAAATGAGGAAGAAAGCGAGTGTGAATTATATGTAAAACCTGTGGGAAAATTAGGAGAAATCCAACAAATTTGTGACTGTGTACATAACCAACAAGCGAGAAGGATGAATGAATGAATATCGGTCAGAGTTGATCTATGATAGCGCATGGATGTATAGTGGTTGTTCAAGTCTTTGAGAAAAAATAAAAATTGTATGTTGACATAAGGATGAATGCGAGTGTGAATTATATGTAATACATATGGGAAAGTTAGGAGAAACCCAACAAATTTGTGACTGGGTACATAACAAAAGGTTGAGCCCAACAAGCGAGAAAAAATGAATGAATGAATATCGGTCGGAGTTGGTCTGTGGTCGGAGTTATGATAACAAGATACCCACATAATTCATTCACCATTTCTCAGTGTATTTTTCACATTGGTTTTTACAGGATAATTTGTAGTGTGTGTTTTTTTCAGAAGTGTTTGTTCAACAAGGTTAGTCAAATTAATAAAGTGTTGGAAAGTTGATAGACCATTTTCATATTTTTACAAAAGAATAGGTATTATAGTTTTTTTTTCATTTTCAGTTGAATTTTTGTTTCTGAAAATATCGGCAATTAGACGTACAAACTCAAGTCGCAGAATCCGTAATGCTGCAAGTCAAGGAAATACAAGAGCAAGTCAAACTGATGAGCAACGTGAAACGCGGAATGAAGTTGAACGGAATCGATGGAACCAGAACCAACAAAATAGAAGTGATGCGTTTAACCCCTATAGAGCTGCATTTAATTATAACAAAGAAATTGACTACAGTACACTGGATATCGTTGCTATTGGACCAATGAACGTTGTTTTTCAATATTGCAAGGCATTTAAGTTTAAAAATGAAATCTTGAAAATTCATGTTCTCCACATGGCCAGTTATATGTCGCCTGTTCTAGTGTCGGAATAACAACAACACTATTTATATACGCGCCAGAAAATAAAACTAAGAATATTGTGCATCATAAAGCATAAGAAGAATAAACACTTTGTTTTTGGAATAATTTTGATTTATTAATATTCCAACAGCAATCTATGAAAATGAGGATGTCACTGTAACCGAATCACAAACAAAACAAGGACAACTCAAAAGTTTTTGTGTAACAGCACCTTTAATCAAAAAAGACAACATGTATGAAACCTCATTTTGGCCTCCAAACGTAGGAATTCGAAGATTTAAATTTGAGATCTACAAAAAATCAAACGGTGGAAGTTTTTTTCTACAATAAACAATAATGAACAAGAAAAACCAGACAAACAAAAAAGTAAATACAAAAAAACCAATATCAGTGTTATACACCAGAACATACAATCTATAGGAAATGCAATCAACAAACTAGAGTACGGACTCAACGAATATAAAGAATGTAAAATATTGTGTATAACAGAACATTGGAAATCACATGAACAACTGATGGGCTTACCAATAAAGGATTTCAACATAATAGGAAAATTCAGCAGACCTGAAAAAAGTCATGGTGGAGTAGCTCTTTACTTTCGTACAACACTCAAGGGCAAATCTAGAATAAAATTACAGAAACTCTCTGAATGTGGTAAAATCGAGTGCGCAGCTGGAGAATGGATAAGAAAAAATGGCAACATAAGAGTTTTATCAATATATAGACCACCAAATGGAAACATACAAACATTTTTTTCAAATTAACTACTAGTAAATCTCGACTAACAATTTATAATTTGGAATAGAAAGGATATCGGGTGTGTAGTCAAACTTGATCAATTTTATCTCTTTATTGCTTCAGCCAAGCTTTCGGACAATAACTTGTCCTTCTTCAGGGCTACTGAAAATTACATAAAGTTGTAAAAAACATACAGAAATTAACACAGCATAACTTACATCAAAGTGAGTCTTGAAAGTTAAAATCATTACAATGTACATATATAATATGTAATTTGGCAGAAATAACTATATTTTACTTAATCTCAACAACCGAATCAAACTAGTCAAATATTAAAATACATATGAACGAATAATGTCAAAGGTTAAAAACATAGAAAAAACACAAAGACAAGAGACACAGAGAGGAACGACAACAGAGGACGAGTGACGTCACACAATGAGGAATGATAAGGCGTTTTATAGTGAGGGAATCATCTGTAATGCATAATCATCCAATTTGTCTCATATTAATCAATTGAACGATGTTGCAATAAATGGAATTAATACCATTAAAATCTGAGTAGATATTTAAATTTGTTTCATGGCTCATTATTTCAACAGCCTCCAAAAACTCTCTTTTATATTTGTTTCGCTCAGATCTTAAGCACCTAGCCTCTGAGAACTTCATAGTATGTCCCGTTTTATATATGTGTTTTTTACAACTTTATGTAATTTTCAGTAGCCCTGAAGAAGGACAAGTTATTGTCCGAAAGCTTGGCTGAAGCAATAAAGAGATAAAATTGATCAAGTTTGACTACACACCCGATATCCTTTCTATTCCAAATTTTTTTCAAAAATGGAACAAATTTTGATCAAGATTCTTCAGGAAAAAAAGGAAGTAATTATAGCTGGTGACTTTAATATTGAATTATTAAGAACAAACAAGGATGGATCAGACCTAACAAACCTTATAAAATCTTTCAACATCAGGCCAACGATAAGTCAAGATACAAAAAGGTCAAGCTCTTGTATTGATAACATCTTCACCAATATCCAACACTATGAAAGTTATGTTTTTGATTTACATGTATCTGATCACAAAGCACAGAAAATCAGTTTCACTCTTGATAATGCAGTACCTAATAACGTCTGTTTTCGTAGATTCTACGGACAAAAGGAAAAAACCTCATTTATGGAACAACTATCTGATCAAAATTGGGATCTTGTACGAGAGATAGACAAAAGAAATGTAAATAAGCAATGGGATATCTTCATGTCTAAATTCACCGATATATTCAATGAAAATTTTCCTAACAAACCATCTATCAATAGAAAACATGTAAACAATTTCAGAACGCCAGAAATTGATGAAATAAAAAAACAAATCAGATATCCTTTTGATCTTGAGCACACAGAGTCAACAACATATGGAGCTATATAAAAATACAAAAAAAAAAAATATGACAATTCATTGAAGCAACAAAGAATAAAAACTTATGAAGAAAGAATGAGAAAATCAGATAACAAAAGCAAAACTATGTGGCAAATCTGTAAGGAACTAACTAGAACATCAAGAAACATACAAAATTGTCAAATACAAGGAACACCAGAAGAGATAGTTGAAAATTTCAATATACACTTCAGTAATGTAGTAACCACCCTCTTAAATAATCTAACTCCAACTCAAGTAGATTATACACACATTAGAAATATTGATAAATCTTTTTATTTAAAGCTAACTACACCTTCTGAAATATAAAACCTGAGTAAATCTATAAAAAATAAATTCAGCAGCGGCGATGACGAAATCCCCATCAAAATAACTAAACTTTCATTACAGCAGTCAGCGAAATTCTATCATACATAATCAATAACTCTTTTAGAGTCCCTGAAACTTGCATTAATGAAACCAATCTTAAAAGAAGGCAATCCAGAAGAATTAAACAACTATAGACCAATAAGCTTGTTACCAGCATTCAGCAGAATTTTTGAAACGCTGATGTCTGTACGATTGATGGAATTTTTCAAGGAAAATAATCTGTTTTCCCAAACCCAGCATGCATATCTGCATGGACGTTCTACACAAACAGCAATCTTTCAGTTTGTACAATATGTTTTAGAATTACTGGAAAACAGGAATATGGCTTTATGTATATTCCTCGACCTTTCTAAAGCCTATGACTCACTAGACAGAGAACATCTTCTCAGGAAATTATATGGTATTAGAGGAAATACAAATGAATGGCTCAAGTCCTATATTTCCAACAGAAAGCAGAGAGTTTCCATCACACAAAACAATATCCAGACTAAATCAAACCTATTAATGAGAACCATAGGAATTGATCAAGGATGTGTCATTAGTACCTTACTATTCCTAGTATATCTTAATGATCTAGGTAACATAATCCAAGATAATGAAGGTAACATGGTCAATTTCGTTGATGACACAAATTTATTAACTGGTGCAGAAGAATTTGAAGAACTAACAAGACGAGCAAACCAAATTTTCTTAAAATCAAAGACATGGTTTGACCAAAACAATTTGATCCTTAATGAAAATAAAACTAAACTTATTCTTTTTGATACAAACAGATCACAGAAACTAAAGTCAGATTCAGTAACCTTATCGAATGATAATTTTCAACTATCGGAATATGTCAAGTTTCTTGGCGTTTACATCGATCAATTTCTGAATTGGCGTCAACACACAGAAATAATATCAAAAAGATTAAGTCAAAATTGTTATGCACTGAGATCAATCACCGAGTATATGAATGAGAACACCTTAAGAGTAGTATATTTTGGGAACTTTGAGGCCACCTACAAATATGGAATCATTTTCTGGGGAACAAATGAGAATCTGGAAAGAATATTTTTACTACAGAAGAGAGCAGTTCGAATTATATACAAATTGGGATTTAGGGAATCATGCAGAGGAAAATTTAGATCAAAAAATATTCTTACAGTGCATGGTCTTTACTTGTTCGAATGTTTAATGTTTTTACATAAAAATAGGAGCAAATTCACAAGCGAAAATATAAATTCATATAATACAAGAACTTTAGACATAATTTTCCCAACACATATCTATGTGTTGGGAAAATTGTTGGAGAAACTCTGTATCTAAGATATCTATGAAACATAATTTTTTTGACGTTGTCAATATTTTCGAAGAAATTAATTTTGATGTTGTCAGTTTTATGAATATATTTTACGAGACAATAAATATTTGAAGCCTCCTTTGGAATCATATTTGTTTACCATTCTCCATATTAGACGTCTTTGTTCACCGGGTAGGTGTTCTTTGGAGACGAAACAATTTGGCGACCGTGACAGGACAACTTCAGATTATGGAAAAGGTGAAGAAGATGCTTGAGGCTCAGAGAGTATCATTTACTCGAATTTATGATGCGGTGATCACACTGCTTGGTGAGAAGAATATTAATTTAATTGAAATTCGAGGAAATGTTCGAATATTGGACCAGAAAATTGAGTTGATTGCTGATTTGGGCAGACAATTGCTAGATCATATCCTAGAGTCAGAAAGCAGCGAAGAAAGTGCTTTGCTATCCGAAATTGAAGCAGCAGATAATTTTTTGAAAAAATATCATGAACTCAAGTTGATTATTGAGAGTCATTCACCGAATCATTCCGATGAAACAAGTAACGTATGTTCCACCCACACGAAGCGTAAACTGAAGCTACCTACTATAGAATTCAAGAAATTTGGAGGTGATATCAGAGACTGGCTTCCATTCTGGAGTCAGTTTAAGCGAATTCACAATGATGAAGATCTTCCCGTTGAAGACAAGTTTCAATATCTTTTACAAGCTATGATTCCGAACTCTCGTGCTCGTCAATTGGTTGAGAGTTATCCACCTAGCGGAGACAATTATCCCAAAGTTATTGAAAGCCTTGAGAGTCGATTTGGCCGAAAAGATCTTCTTGTTGAAGTTTATGTTCGAGAGCTGTTGAAATTGGTCCTGACTAGTATAGGGAATAGAAATAAGCTTAGTTTTCTCTATGATAAGCTAGAATCCCAGTTGCGATCATTGGAAACTCTAGATGTGACATCAGATACATGCGCAGCAATGTTGTACCCACTGGTGGAATCTTGCCTCCCCGAAGATTTGATAAGGGTATGGCAAAGGAGTAGTCATTATGATGTTGAATCCACTTTGAAAATACGTTTGGATAACCTGATGATCTTTCTTAGAAAGGAAGTTGAAAATGAAGAACGGATTACTTTGGCGGTTGCTGGTTTCGACATGCAATCTAAAACAAAAAAGATTGTGGAATGTCCTCCTGTGAAAAATGCTCTTCCGACAGCATCTGGACTGATGAATAATAAATTCCAGAAGAAATGCCACTTTTGCAACGGAAGTCATTGCAGTGGAGATTGTTCAGATGCCAGAAATTGGACACTAGCTGATCGTAAGAAGAAATTGATTGAACGGGGGTGCTGCTATCTATGTCTTAAATATGGTCACATTGCAAGAAAATGCAGAGTAAATTCGGTGTGTTCAATCTGTAATGGAAGACATGTTGATATCATGTGTACAAAGACTGATGAAACAACTACGAAATTTGTACCTGCTCCAAAACAGTCAAATGTAGAGAATTCCCTTTCGAATAATACATATGCAGAGGTGTTTCTACAAACTCTGAGAGTGAGGCTTAATGGATTGAATAAATCACGAATGGCACGAGTAATCATTGACACCGGTTCTCAAAGATCATACATAAAACAATCCGTTGCTTCTGAGATGTTATATGAATCTATTCGACGAGAAGAAATGGTGCATGCCCTCTTTGGTGGCACGAATACTGACGTTTGCAACCATCATTGTTATCGAATACGATTGAGTAGTATCCACGACGACTATGCGTGTAACTTCGAAGCTCTAGACCAAACAGTCATCTGTAATAATGTTACTTCTGTAAGGCAAGGACCTTGGATGGATGAACTAAGTTCATTGGGAATAGAAATTTCAGATGAAAAAGATGGTCCCGTTGATATTTTAATTGGAGCTGATATTGCTGGAAAGTTACTCACTGGAAAACGTCATGAACTTAAATGTGGACTTGTGGCATTGCATACGCTATTGGGATGGACAATCATGGGCAAAGTTACTTCGAATGAGCAATCTATAAATTCTTCAATGCTGGTTGTTACTTCTATGTTGAGTAGAGATTTGGGCCCTACCGACTTATGGAGTCTTGATGTCCTTGGAATCACCGATCCATTACAACAGAAATCAGAAAAAGACACGGAGAAAGCTGTAATGGAACATTTCTTGGAAACTGTTCTGAGAAAGGAAGATGGAAGATATGAGGTGCACATGCCGTGGATTGAAGGCCATCCTCCATTACCCAACAATTTTTCAATAGCACAGAGACGACTCGAAAATTTGATGAAAAAGTTGAACAATGATGGATATCTCCAGGAATATTCTCAAGTTTTCAAAGAATGGTTGGACGAAGGAATTATTGAAGAAGTTCCAGTATCAGATCTCCAATACCAGGGACACTACCTACCTCATCGTCATGTAGTCAGGGAAAGCAGTACTACAACAAAAATCAGGCCTGTTTTCGATGCTTCTGCCAAAGAAAAAAATCAACCATCATTAAATCAGTGCTTGGAAAAAGGTATCAACCTAATAGAACTCATTCCTTCAATTCTGATCAAATTTCGATTAGGCAAGATTGGAGTAATTGCTGACATAAAGAAAGCATTCCTTCAAATCAGTTTGACATCTACTGACAGAGACTTTTTGCGATTTCTCTGGTACAATGAAAATGGAGAATTGAAAACTTACCGTCATACTAGAGTTGTTTTTGGTGTAACGTGCAGCCCTTTCTTGCTGGGAGCCGTTATTGAGTATCATTTAAAAATATGTTTTGAAACAAAGAAAAATTCTTCCATAAAATCGATCATTCCGAAACTATTGAAGAGTTTTTATGTAGACAACTGTGTTTCCAGTGTAGACAGCAAAGAGGAACTTCAAATGTTCATTGACGAATCTTCAATGATATTTGCTGATGCTAAATTTGAATTACGAGGATGGGAGCACACAGTTATCGATAACTCTGAAGTGGCATCTGTTTTATCACCAGTTTTAGGCTTGAATTGGAATCGAAATTTGGATACCCTAGAATTGAATTCTGAATGGTACCGAGATATCAACATTGAATTGATAACCAAAAGAATAATTTTATCAACCGCTCAAAGGATCTTTGATCCAATAGGATTTTCTTGTCCAGTTTCATTGTATCCCAAAATATTGCTGCAGAAAACGTGGAATTTGAAATTAGGATGGGATACTGAAGTACCTGATGATATCAAAATCTGTTTCCTGAGCTGGATAAAAGATATTCCGTTCCTTTTGGATCTCAAGATTCCACGATGGTTAGTTACATCTGACGCAGTCCATGAACGATGGACTCTTCACGTATTTTGCGATGCCTCAGGAAATTCGTATGCAACTGCAATTTTTCTAAGATCTGAATCGAGTAGGGGAGTGGAAGTACAGTTGATTCAAGCAAAATCCCGAGTTGCTCCTATTAAACAAATGACAATCCCTCGATTGGAACTTTTAGCTGCTACGATTGGAGCAAGATTGTCCAAAATGGTATCTGAAAACCTTCCGGTCGATATACCTGTTTACTGGTGGTCTGATTCATCTACGGTTCTAGCTTGGATCAAGAGAGATGATAACTGGAAACCCTTCATATGGAATCGAGTGAAAGAAATTCGTAATTTAACGAATAAGGAAGCGTGGTTTCACGTTCCAGGTCATTTCAACCCAGCCGACCTTCCTTCTCGTGGATGTTCTCCGAAGCAATTAGTTGAGTCGAGATGGTGGGAGGGTCCGGAATGGCTAAAAAAATCCCCTGAACAATGGCCTTCTCAAAATTATTCTGTCGAAGAAGATGTTATTAATACTGAAAAAAGAAAGTGTGTGACTTCTTCAATGTTGTCTTCAAACCAATGTTTTTCCTGGTTTTACGAGCGTTTTTCAGGATTCGAAAAAATCGTGAGGATATTGAGTTGGATACGAAGATTCATTTTCAACTCTCTTAACCGAAATGAAAAGAAAATAGGTCCATTGTCACTGGCAGAGCTGATTTCGTCCGAAAACTGCATCATAAAGTTTATTCAAGAAGAGGCATTTGAGGGACTGAATGATCCCAAACTGAAAACTTTATGTCCTTTTATTGATAATGATGGAATAATACGACTTTCAACGAAAATATCTGCACGAGAAGATTCGCGAGATTTCCGTTTCCCAGCCGTTTTACCCAGCAAGCATCCAGTAGTCGATAAAATTGCTCATGAACAACATGTGAAAGCTTCCCATGTTGGTGTACAGGGCCTGCTGAGTCTATTGAGAGAAAGATTTTGGATACTTAAAGGAAGAAAAACACTTAGATCAATCGTTACAAAATGTGTTGTATGCAGACGATACAATGGAAAATCATCCGAAGTTTCACCGATACCTTTGCCAAGAGATAGAGTGAGAGATGCAAATGTATTCGAAGTCGCAGGTGTAGATCTTGCCGGTCCACTTTATATTCGATCAGGTGAAAAGGTTTGGATTTGTCTTTTCACATGTGCGGTATACAGGGCTGTACATTTGGAACTATTATCCTCACTCTCCACTGACATATTTCTTCAGTCTTTCCGAAGATTTGTAGCCAGGCGAGGAAGACCTTCCATTATTTATAGTGATAACGGAACAAATTTTGTCGGAACTGATAATGCTTTCAGACATTTGGACTGGAATGAGATAATTACCTATAGTTCAGCCCAACGAATCGAATGGAAATTCAATCCTCCAACTGCTGCATGGTGGGGCGGTTGGTGGGAGAGATTAATAAGAATCGTCAAAGATCTTTTACGTAAAGTCCTAGGTAAGTCATCTTTAACATACGAAGAGCTTTATACAATTGTTTGTGACACCGAATCAGTGGTTAATTCCCGACCATTGACTTATTTCCATGAAGATAGTAGAGATTTGGTTCCGTTGACACCTGCTATGTTCTTACGTGAAATTCAAGAAGTTGGTGTACCAGATGTGGATGCAACTGAAGCCACTGATCTCAGGAAACATTTGAAGTATAGACTCAAACTGAAAGAAGATTTGCGAAGAAGATTTCGAACAGAATATCTAGGAGAATTAAAATTATTTTCGAAGGGTAACAATGTCAAAGAGATCAAATTGGGAGATATAGTTTTAGTTGGATTGGACAACATAAAACGATTGGATTGGCCACTGGCTCGAATAGAAGAAATGATTCCAGGGCGAGATGGTAAAATTCGAGTAGTTCGCTTGAAAACAGCTACGGGGTCATTATTGAGACCAGTGCAAAGAATTTATCCCCTAGAAATCAATAGTCGGGATAACGAAATAGATTTCCATGCTCTAAACAAAATAGGACAAGAAAAAATGAAAGAAGAGAAAGGAACGAAAAGGGACAGAGAACCAGAAGAACAGAAAAATGAAAAAGATGACAAACCCGCACATGAGAAAAAACCTGTGGTCACAAGATATGGGAGAATTGTCAAACCCCCATCGAAGTATACAGGGTGATTTGGAATTGAGTTACTCCTCTGATGTTTTGTAACTCAAGGTGGGAGTATGTTGGAGAAACTCTGTATCTAAGATATCTATGAAACATAATTTTTTTGACGTTGTCAATATTTTCGAAGAAATTAATTTTGATGTTGTCAGTTTTATGAATATATTTTACGAGACAATAAATATTTGAAGCCTCCTTTGGAATCATATTTGTTTACCATTCTCCATATTAGACGTCTTTGTTCACCGGGTAGGTGTTCTTTGGAGACGAAACAAAAATTATGTCTAAAGTTCTTGTATTATATGAATTTATATTTTCGCTTGTGAATTTGCTCCTATTTCAGTTAATGTTAATCTTAACATTAACTGAAAAAAGTCCAACCTACATGAGTATAAGAGCTTTCAATAAATTACCAAACGAGATAAAAGGCATTTCACAATATAAAAAATTCCAAATCAAAGTAAAAAATCTACTTATTCAATTAGAACCTTGTAGTCTCCAGGAAAATTTTGAAAATGCAATGTGGAAATATCTACGATATAATGGACTGTATAAAAATATATAAAATAATAAAATAATTCCTGCGCTGGTTAAATGGTTTATTTGAACACTATTAAAACTAACAACAGATAGAACTAAAAACGTGAGCCTGTTAACATAGACTCACGAGCACGTGTTTAACACGAAACAGTTAACGAGAAAAGAGTTAACTATTCAAGAGCTAAAACAGATAGCACTAAAAACGAAAGCCTGTTAACATAGACTTTACGAGCACGTGTTGAACACGAGACAGTTAACGACAAATAGTCAACTATATACCAGCTAACTAGAGAGAAGAGAGGTTAGAAAAATCTCATGCTTCCAGAACATAGACTTTTACCATAGAATATTACGCACAGAATTAATGAATTTATACAATGAAGAAAACTTATCTAAAATTATACCAATAAATACAAATTATGTGATTTACATTAGAAAACATCATAAGAGGAAGAAATACAATAGAATAGATAATATAAATTAGAAATTAAATTAAATATATAAAATAGAACTGACGCTGGCGTCATCTATGGGATTTAACTTAATTCTATGATTCATAAAACTGCAATTCCTCCACAATGTAAAACTTAAATTGTGACGTCATTTCACTTAATTTGTAAAGTTTATGTTATGTAACTACAAATCATTTGAAATAAAGTAATATTATTATTATTATATATATAAAAATGAATCCCTTTTTACATTTGTCACGGCATCACGCGTGAATGGCTGAACCGATTTCACTTATTCTTTTTTTGTTGTATTTGTTTTTATAAGGAGGAGGTTCTTATGTAAGAAAAAAATACGAAAGTTGCATAATTCACGTAGTTGACATTGAAACAAAGAAAATTTATGTTATGTAACTACAAATCATTTGAAATAAAGTAATATTATTATTATTATATATATAAAAATGAATCCCTTTTTACCTTTGTCACGGCATCACGCGTGAATGGCTGAACCGATTTCACTTATTCTTTTTTTGTTGTATTTGTTTTTATAAGGAGGAGGTTCTTATGTAAGAAAAAAATACGAAAGTTGCATAATGCACGTAGTTTATAATGTTTATATGCTCTTTGCAAATACATCGGTCAGCGCCGCCTCCGTGGCGTGGTCGGCAGAGACCTCGACTGCGGCACCGAAGGTCCGGGTTCGAATCTCAGTGAGGGCAAAGATATTTAGTGGTTGTTCAAGTCTTTGAGAAAAAATAAATATTGAATGTTGACGTAAGGATGATTGCGAGTGTGAATTATATGTAATACATGTGGGAAAATTAGGAAAAATCCAACAAATTTGTGACTGTGTACATAATCAAAGGTTGAGTCTAACAAGCGAGAAAGATGAATGAATGAATATCGGTCAGAGTTGATCTGTGGTAGCGCATGGATATGGTTGTTCAAGTCTTAGAGAAAAAATAAAAATTGTATGTTGACATAAGGATGAATGCGAGTGTGAATTATATGTAATACATGTGGGAATATTAGGAGAAACGCAACAAATTTGTGACTGGGTACATAACCAAAGGTTGAGCCCAACAAGCGAGAAAGAATGAATGAATATCGGTCGGAGTTGGTCTGTGGTCGGAGTTATAATAACAAGATACCTACATAATTCATTTACCATTTCTTAGTGTATTTTTCACATTGGTTTTTACAGGATAATTTTTAGTGTGTGCTTTTTCAGATGTGTTTGTTCAACAAGGTTAATCAAATTAATATAGTGTTGGAAAGTTGATAGACCATTTTCATACTTTTACAAAAGAATAGGTTCTATAGTTTTTTTTTATTTTCAGTTGAATTTTTGTTTCTGAAAATACCGGCAATTAGACGTACAAACTCAAGTCGCAGCACCCGTAATGCTGCAAGTCAAAGAAATACAAGAGCAAGTCAAACTGATGAGCAACGTGAAACGCGGAATGAAGTTGAACGGAATTGATGGAACCGGTACCAACAAAATAGAAGTGTTGCGTTCAACCCCTATAGAGCTGCATTTAATTATAACAAAGAAATTGACTACAGTACACTGCATATCGTTGCTATTGGACCAATGAACGTTGTTTTTCAATATTGCAAGGCATTTGAGTATTGAAATGAAATCTTGAAAATTCATGTTTTTCACATGGCCAGTTATATGTCGCCTGTTCCAGTGTCAGAATACCAACAACACTATTTATATACGCGCCAGAAAATAAAACTAAGAATATTGTGCATCATAAAGCATAAGAATAATAAACACTTCATTTTTGGAATAATTTTAATTTATTAATATTCCAACAGCAATACTTAATAAAGAAATTAACTTAATTCAGATAAAAAGGTAACAGATATTTCTTGATTATAGGGTGGTACGAAGTTCGCCGGGTCAGCTAGTACATTATAATAATTCAAAAAGGGCTAAAACACTAGTACTAATTAAAGATGACAATAATCCTCCTTGCCGTTGGTCTATAGGGAGAATCATCGCATTCTACCCAGGTTCAGATAATGTACCTCGCGTTGCATCTGTTAAGACTGTTAAGGGTTTATTCGACAGACCTTAAGTAAAACTATGTCCTTTGCCCTCCTACGAGGCATGAAGCTTGCAATCATTTTGATATTTTTCTTGCTTGCATATATATATATATATATATATATATATATATATATTTATATATATATATATATATATATATATATATATATATATATATATATATATATATATATATATATATATATATATATATATATATATATATATATATATATATATATATATAATATATACTATATAAGGGATATCGATCAGTAATTAACGAGATATATTCACTCTTTATTCATGTAAAGCCTAGCTTTCGAAGCTTTTTTTGCTTCTTCCTCAGGGCAACTGTAAAATACAACAAAACACATCATCAACAATAATTTACAATTTACATGAATAAAGAGTGAATATATCTCGTTAATTACTGATCGATATCCCTTATATAGTATATATTATCATTTTCAACGATCATTATATATATATATATATATATATATATATATATATATATATATACGGAAGGTCGTATACCCCCATTGATCAAAAAGAGGGTTATCCTTGATGCCTTGGCGTCCGGATAACTCTACGAAACCCACTAATAAGTGTGAATTAAAAAAAAAAATATATATATATATATATATATATATATATATATATATATATATATATATATATATATATATATATATATATATATATATATATATATATATAAATATATATATATATATATATCAATAAAGAATACTCACTTACTTACCTTAAATCCGGATACCTATTTCCTGAAACTGAAGGAAGATTGATCGCCATTCAGGACCAAGTGGTCCCAACAAGATCATACATTAAGAACATTACTAGACGCAACATACCCACGGATAAATGTCGAAAGTGCTCCCAGGTGACTGAATCCATTCAGCACGTCACCTCATCTTGCTCCATCCTGGCTCCAACTGACTATACGCAGCGACATGACGCGATGGCCAGAGTTTACCATCAGGCGATAGCCAAAAAGTGCGGACTAATAAAAAAAACAGTAAGACCGTTTGAATACCGACCCAGTAACATATTAGAAAACGAGCACTACAAATTATACTGGGATAATTTTATCACAACGGACCAGACAATCAAACACAACCGACCCGACATCCTGCTCCACAATAAAATAGAGAGAACGATGGAAATCCTGGACGTTGCTATCCCGGCCGATGACAACATAGCTAAAGCTTTCACGGAAAAACTAACGAAGTATCAGGACCTGGCATTTGAGATGAAGACAATCTATGGCCTCAAATCAACAACCATACTGCCACTAGTCATGTCCACCAATGGGCTAGTGGAGAAACACCTAGTTGACAACACCCTAAGACTAGGTTTAGAAAAAGAGCTCGTGAGCACAGCTCAAAAAGAAGTAATCCTCGCCAATACTAGACTGGTGAGGAAGTTCCTTACATCCCTCTGAGCAGCCTTGGCACAAACTGTCCGGCTGTTCAGGGTTTACCTACCCTTTATGGTGATATTAAAAAAAAAAAAAAAAAAAAAAAAAAAAAAAAAAAAAAAAAAAAAAAAAAAAAAAAAAAAAAAATACGTATATATATATATATATATATATATATATATATACGTATATATATATATATATACGCAAGGGGGGCTACGGTCCTCGGGAAGTGACGACCCCGCGTACCTGAGTCAACCAGTGAGAGGGTTAGCACCCCTTCTACTGTGAATAATGAGCTTTCGACACTCAAGAAGCCTCGGAACCCGCCCCTGGTGTTGGGATCGCGCCTAGGGGAAGATCTTCACGGTCCCTAGTAGAATCGAGTGGAGCAAGTGGCACTCCTCTACGAACTGGCACCACAAGGCCAAGAAGATTGTTCAGGAACTCTAGGGTTAATGGCTTGGACACGTCTGAAATAGGCGGTCTCGCTGGAACCCAGGAACAGAAAAGGCAGCATTGGACAAGAGAAATGAACCGCAGTCTGATCAATGCTTATTATTTGGTTACTGAAGGTGAAAAGAACACAAAGAAATACGCCGAAAAACTGGCTGAACGATGGGAGGAGATCTATCCCGACAATAAGTTCACCGGAAAACACTTGATAGCCCAAATTCGGAACATAAGAACCCGCAAGCTACTCTCACCGGCTGAGCTTGAGGCAATGAAGGCCGCTGCTCAAAATTCTCCAGTGATGAGGATAAATAACATACGAAGGAGCATACATAGATTAAGCTTTCTCCCAGAACGGGACAGCACAGATGATGGGGTTGATGGACTACAGCTAACGGTGGAGGCAGAGCCGGACGGGACTATACGTGAGATACGCGAAATCTTCCAAGAGGAATGCCTAAGGTGGGATGGAATCCAAATGGCAGATAGACATCGAATTCCTAAGATAAAGAAAAATAAGGATTCCAAAACAACAATGTCCACCGTAAATACTGCACTGAGTGAAATATTGAATAGCACGAAGAACCTAGAAGATATTTGCCACAAGGTCTACTGCACTGCAATGGTTGTTAACAATATACTGCAAACACCGACAGTAACGGAAACACAAAGGACACACCAACAGAGAAAATCCCCGTGGGAGGAAAGATTGGAAAAGAAAATCAAAATCCTACGGAAGGAAATAGGAATCCTTCATTCTTACCTGAAGGAGGAGGAAGTTAGCAAAAAGGTAATCAGACAAGTGCAGTGCTATTCAAGAAGATTAAAACTGAAAAGGAAAGATGCTCAGTACAAACAACAGCTAGTGATTCATATGGAGACCTTAAAGCAAAAACTGGCAATCCTGGGCAGCAGATTGAGAAGATACCATAAAAGAACTAAGAGATACCATCAAAATAATCAATTCAACACCAATCAAAAAAGTTTCTTCAAAGATTTGGGAGATCACCATAGAACCCAGCAAGAATCTCCGAAAGCAGCTGATCCTGAACTGAAGGAATTCGAAAAATACTGGTCTAACATATGGTCAGAAGGGAAAAGCCACAACACCAAAGCCACATGGATAGAAAGTGAAAAAGAAATACATGCAAATCTATCTGAAATGCATTCGGTCGTCATCATCGAGGAAGATGTAGCGATGACAGTCAAAAGAATGAAAAACTGGACAACGGCTGGAATAGACAATATTCATAATTATTGGTGGAAATACTTACCGTCCACTCATGGGGTTTTGGCGCGGCTTTTGAATGCAGCTTTGGAAAACCCGGAAAAGATCCCAAAATTCCTCACACAAGGCACGACGTACATGATCTTCAAAAAGGGAGATCCTTCCAAACCTGAAAACTACAGACCGATCACGTGCCTTTCTTCTGCTTATAAAATACTTACCTCAACGGTCGGTCACAAGGTCCGGATTCACCTGAAAAATAATAAACTGTTAGCCTGGGAACAAAATGGCTGCAGAAAAGGTGGCAGAGGCAGTAAGGAGCTTTTGGTAATTGATAATATAATCACCAAACAGGCGAGAAAAAAGAAAAAAAATATCTCCATGGCCTGGATAGATTACCAGAAGGCATTTGACTCTGTGCCTCACACTTGGCTGCTCGATATCCTGAAGATATACAAGGTAAACCCACAGGTGATTTCATTGTTCCGCTCCCTGATGTCAACGTGGTGTACCTCACTTAATCTTGAAGGAACATCAAATTCGCACAAAACAACCTCAATAACTATTAGAAGAGGTATATTCCAGGGAGACGGCTTCAGCCCATTGTGGTTTTGTCTCGCCCTAAACCCCTTAAGTGGTATGTTAAACAGATCGTCCTACGGATACTCATTAGACCAGAGTAGAAAGCTCACTCATCTTTTCTATGTAGACGATCTTAAATTGTTCGCTAGAGGCCGACAGCAATTGGAAGGGGAGCTTGAGTTGGTGAGAGGGTTCAGCGAAGATATTGGGATGATATTTGGTCTGGATAAATGTGCAACGATCAGTGTGAGGCGAGGGAAACTAGAACGTGAAGAAAATATGGTGTTGATAGACGGACAAGTGTTACCAACTTTGGGGACAGAAGAGAGGTATAAATATCTGGGCGTCCAGGAGACATATGAGATGAGACAGAGAGAGAATAAGGAAGAAGTCGAGAAGGAGCTATTTACTAGAATAAAGAAAGTTTTAAATACACAACTTTCAGCTAAGAACAAGATAACCGCTATCAATATCTGGGCAATACCGGCTTTCATATATACCGCTGGAGTACTCACCTGGTCTCGGACGGATCTGGAGCGTCTAGACAGGAAGGCTAGAACCACCTTGACACACTATTGTGTGCTCCACCCAAATTCAGCTATATAAAGGCTGTATATTCCACGTAGAGGGTCGGGGCGAGGCCTGAGCTCACTGGAGAACGTATATCTGAAAGAGGAAAGCAGAATGAAAACCTTCTTTCTGCAGAGCAACTTACCAGTGCACCAGTGGGTAGCTAGCCAGCGCTATGTGTCCACGCCGACAGGAGGCAATGACGGGCAGGAACCTGAAACAGAGAACATTTTCGAGAAATGGAAAAATAAATGGAGATCAAAGCCCTTGCATGGACGATTCTATGCCAGTCTGCAGCAGCCAGAAGTCGACTTGCCCAGCACGAACACCTACCTAACTCAGGGTTATCTCTATCCTCAGACTGAAGGAACCCTGATGGCAATACAGGATCAAGTTGTTCCTACACGAGCCTACGCAAAGTACATAATGAAACAAAACATCGAAAACACAAAATGTAGGCTCTACAAAAACGTTGAGGAAACTGTGCAGCATTTGTCATCTGGATGCTCGACAATAGCTAACACAAAATACTTGTCTCGCCATAACAACATGGGCAAAGTTGTACACCAGTTTATGTGTCTCAAGGAACAGCTACTCCAAGAATTCGTCCCTCATCACATTTACGAACCGACGACTGTCCGGGAAGGCAACGAAATCAAGATCTATTGGGACCTAACAGTGCAAACAGACCCGGGTGCTGAACATAATCGACCTGATATGGTCGTATGGAATAAGCGTAGGAAATCGGCGATCATCATAGACTTTACGGTGCCGTTAGACCAAAACCTTGCTGAAGCCTAAGGAGGGAAGATCGCCAAATACGAAATACTATCAAGGCAGATGAAGCAAACTTATGGGCTGGAAAAAGTGGAAATAAAGCCATTGGTGATTAGCTGCAATGGGCTGGTACATAGAAAAACCGTTGAGCACTTGCGTGAGATGGATCTGCCTTCGAACACCATAACTTGGATGCAGAAGGCCGTAATATTGGCAACCGTCAGCATAATACGACAAGTACTCTTTCCACACTAATCAGTCGGATTGTTCTTGGCGCTTTTGCCCGAGTAATCCGAGAGGAACCACATTTTGTGTGAAATGAAAAAAAAAATATATATTGTAACGGTTCAATTTACGCCATTGGATATTTCGGTTGTTACTGCGCCCTCTAGAGGTTGATTGTGAATTCAACTCGAAATATTCCGTAGTAATATAAATTTGAATTTATTATGGAACAGTTATTTCCGGATAAGTGAGGTCGAATATCATTACCGTTGGGAAATATTTTATAGTTTCTGGATTTCTTGTATTACTTTTCTTCTGTGTGGGAATTTTCGTTTGACAACTGGTAGATTCTGTGGTTATGGATTATCAAAATGGAGGTTATCGGCGATTTGTGAGAATTTTGAGAGAAGTTTTTTTTGGAAAGAAAATTGACCAAATTTGGAGAATATATGATCTAGAATCATCCTTGTTATAGGCGATTATTTCTCCAATTTGGATAATTCCCTGTATGGTTTATGGTATTGTGAATATTTCTGGGAAATACGTTTTATACGTGATTATAAGGTTTTCTTCCACAAGGCCCATCTCTTGTATTGAATTTACTATGAAGATCTGAGAGGTATGATATCATTTCTATATCTTGAATCATTATCTGAGACTTCTGTTTTAATAGGATTCGCTTCCCGGCGATTAGTTCGAATAACTGTGGAACTTACACGAAGAATAGCAAGAAGATCCTTTTCCCTCGAACAACAACTGAGAGTTATAGATTCCTTTTTATTTTGTGAACAATCTCTTATAGTATTTTATTAGGGTCCTAGTGCCTGGCTATTTTTGACAATCCTAGTGCCTGGGTAAAATTGAAGAATCCTAGTGCCTGGTTGGATTGACAATCCTAGTGCCTGGATACGTTGAGAATCCTAGTGCCTGGTTACGTTCTGGAGTCTGGTATATGGTATGGTTTGAGGTTATAGTACTTATTTTCTGGTGTATGGGGGTGAATTTCTGGTGCAGTTCTGATGTATGGTACATTCTGATATATGGTACAGTTCGAGTAGATAGTATATTGCTGGCATATGGTGTAGCTCGAGTAGATGGTACATTCAACGTATAGAGATCTCACCGTTAGATTTGCTGTCTAGTCAACCTTCAATATTGACTTTGTTTCAGGTAACCGGTGCTTGCACTGGCTTTAAGAGTATTGTATTGAGATTTAGTGTTGGAAGTAACGATTTATTGTACTGATAGTAAATCAGTCATTTGAATAGGAGTTAACGGTTATATTATTAATTTTCTATCCATT